>NW_015392554.1:17093-22823 GCF_001527695.2 Protobothrops mucrosquamatus | reverse complement strand
CACCTTTTGCTAGCATACCAAGGAGTAGGTTGTGGTCTACTTTGTCAAATGCCTTACTGAAATCTAAGTATACTATGTCCATTAGTCTATAGTTTAGTCACTTTATTGAAGAGTGAGATAAGATTGGTTTGGCATGATCTACTTTTAAAAACCCATTCTGGCTACTAGATATGACTTTGTTTGCTTCTAGTTGTTCACAGATCTGTTTTTTGATTATTTTTTCTAGAATCTTCCCAGATATTGATATTAAGCTGATTGGTTTGTAGTTTCCTGGGTCCATTTTTCTTTCTTTCTTGAAGATGGGAACCACATCAGCCCTTTTCCAATCCTCAGGTACTTCCCCATTGCTCCAGGATTTATGAAAGATGTGGTGCAACGATTCTGAGATAACATTGCCAGCTCTTTCAGAATTCTGGGATGTAATCTGTCAGTCCTGGTGACTTATATTCATCTAGGTTGGATAGGTGTTCTCTTATCATTTTCTTGCTTATGTTAATTTTTGCAGTGTTTTTTTGGTGGGGGGGTATGTTGGGCTATAGTTTATTTTTGTGTGAAGACTGACACAAAGTATGAGCTAACCAGCTCTGCTTTGTCCCTGTTGCCTGTAATTTCCTTGCCATATTCTCTCTTTAGTGGGCCTATGGTTTTCTTGACTTTTTTCTTGTTTTTAATATGTTGGAAGAAACTTTGTTTATTGTCCTTGATTTCTGTTGCAAGTCTTTGTTCTGAGCCTTTGCTTTCCTGATTTCATCTTTGCATGTTCTGGCTGTCTGCTGATAATCGGCCTTAGTTATGTGCTCTTCTTTCCATTTTTTGTATTGGTCCTTTTTGTCTTTCAGTTTGTTAGAAAGATCTTTGTGCAGCCATGCTGGTTTCTTCTTGGATTTCTTGTTTTTTCTTTCTCAATGGTAATGTGCTGGTATGGGCTTTTATGATTGCATTTTTCATGATTTCCCATGCCCCTTGGGTTGTTTTCCCCTTTAGGGTTTTCATCCATGGGATCTTTCCTATGTTAACTCTGAGTTTGTTAAAGTCAGTTCTTTTGAAATTTAAGACATTGGTTAATATAATGTTTGCATTATATTAAATTCCAGTATGACGTGGTCACTTTCATCCAAGGTTCTGGCAATTTCAATTCCCTCTATAACTTCTTGTCTATTTGTAAGGATTAAGTCCAGTATAGCTTTACATCTAGTTCCCTCCTCCACCTTTTGGGTGACAAAGTTGTTGGCTAACTTGTTTAGGAATCTGTTTTATTTCCCACTCACTGCAGAGTTTGTCTCCCAGTTGATATCTGGATAGTTGAAGTCTCCCATTACTACTGTGGTATGCTTCCTCCATGCATTTGTTAACTGGTTGGCAAAAAGTTCATCTATTTCTTCTGATTGGTTGGGTGGCCCGTAATATACATCTATGGTAATGTCACTTTTTTCTCTTTTATAATGACCCATATACATTCTGGAGAGATTTTATCTTTGATCATGTGCATTTATGCAGATATATAGTGTTCTCTTACATATAGTGCAACTCTTCTTTTTGTAGACTTGTTTCTTTTAAACAATTTGTATCCATCCATCTGTCCATTTCATTCATGGGTTTTGTCCCACCAGGTTTCTGTTATGCCAACTATATCATACCCTCCCTCATGTACTATTGCTTCTAGTTCGCCCTATTTGTTCCCTAAGCTTTGAGTATTTGTATATAAGCATTTAAGACTTTTATGCCTGTCCATGGGTGTGTTTCTTGTATCTCCTGATTGTTGTTTGAGCTTTTTCTTTTTTTTTCATCACTGCCAACCTCATTGTTTGATTTGTTTTCTTGGGATTTGTGATTAGTTTTGGGTTCTAGAGATTCTAGAGACTGGTAACCCTCCCCCCTCAGTTTTAGTTTAAAATCCTCCTGATGAGTTGGGCCAGTCTTTTTCCAAGTACATTTTTGCCTGTTTTCATGAGGTGTAGCCCATCCCTTGCCAAGAGTCCTTTGTGTAGGAAATGCAGTCCATGATCCAGGAAACCAAAGTTTTCTTGGCAACACCAACCCTTTAGCCAATAGTTCATTTCTAAAATTATTATTTGTTTCACATATAGAAACTTTAAATAACATAATGGCATTGTCATTTTACAAATACTTTATTGGCCCAAACCTAAAATGTTCGATTGCAAAACATTCTGTGATAGTTCATTCATATCACTGAAATTGTCAATTTATACCAGAACCTTTCTGATGGTTTTTGTTATGAATGAAAGCTGTCAGATAACAATAGTCATAGCTTTTAAGTTAAAGGTAACTCTTTTAAAAGTCAAGAAATGTTTATCCATAATTTTCATAAACAAATAGCTTTAAATATTCATTGTGGTTAGCGCAAAGAATTCTACCACAGTTGTACCACCTTGCTTTTTTTTTTCTTTAGAGAAATAAAATATGGGAAGCTGACCTAGAGCAATGCAGCAATCCTTCCAGAGTAAATTGCTCTGTAATTGAGGAGGAATGATTTCCTAGAGAGAAGCTGTCAAACAGCTGTATATAATAGGTTGTGATGATATTGGTGCCTGCCCAGCATAAGGGACACTTGGCCCTGAGGGCAATTTATCATAGGGCACAGATGCAGTTAGGTGAAGCTCAGTAAGCCTCACTCATGAATGCGTTTTGACAAGCGATGACATGAGAAAAAAGAGAACAAAAATTAGAAACAGCTAGTACACTCTAGTTGCTTCAGGGATGGGAAAGCAGGACATTAATTCTGACTGCTAAAATAAAGTTGACACTGAATTGAACTTATTGACTTGATCAATATAATTATCTTATCATCACCTGTCTGTCTGTCTGTCTGTCTGTCTGTCTGTCTGTCTATCTATCTTCTATCTTCTTGTAGCTCTACTTTGTAGATTTATTTATTAAGTTTTATTTAGTCTGGATTATTGACTTGTAATAAAGAATAATTTAATTTGAGAAAAAAATTAAATGCAATATAAATCAATGGGAGGGTCTGCCCTCAAAGATCATGCTTTGTGACACTTAAACCATGTTTCTCACTCTTATTCCCTCACTCTCTTTTTTTCTCTCTCTCTCATACTCTCTACATATCCACACTGAGCATTTAAACTGCTACTGTCCTGTGTTTAAGTCACCTTGACTCTAAGCCAAAAACAGAACCCCATTTAGATTGAGATATTTTGGGAACAATTTATAAAAATCCAAATAACAATCATGTCCTCCTATTGGACATTTTCCCAAATGCTGGGGCCTTCCACTTTTGTGTTATGAGAAAACAGTTGCTGCTCATTTCTCTTCATGTAGGTAGAACTTTTTGATGATATACTGTGTGTATACTTGTTAATTTCATGCATGCATGATTGAATTTAATTTATATACTCTTTTAAGCATCAAAATGTACATTTAAACCTTTGAAAACTTGTTTTATGTCTTCTGTCAGATCATGGATAGCAGCATCTGTGCTCACAATATATGCTCCATGATTTTTCCCATAAATATATGATTGGCTATAACAGAATCCAGAAATATACAAATATAAAAATAAAATTAACCTGTTTATTATGCCAACCTAAGGGTCACCTAAATGGAGAAGCACTTGAGACCTTCAGACCTTCTCATCAGACAAGAAGTTACTAATACCTTAATCATGTGGATCCTCTAGTTTTTAGGATGGTGATTCCAATTAGTCTTTAGACTCACACAAAGTACTTGTGCTAATGCTCTCTCCTCCTCAAACCCTTTTCCACATGTAGAGGTTAGGTACATAGGCATCCATTAATAACCTGAGTGATGGCAAAATGATGACATATAATGTGAGCTCTCACAATGTAGTTTTTATAATGTCCCCCTATCTTTTCCCATGAATACCGTTGATTATGGTAGAAAACGTCTGTTTAAAATAAAATAAGGCAAGTCTGCCATCTCAGGCTTATGAAAACAGCTTCATAATCCTTGGCAACTTTTGCTAATCCTCAGAACAGATTTTGAAGGTGGACAGTAGAAATGAGGATGAAGAAACTATTATTGCTGAAGTGCACTGTTTTATTTACAGAAAGACAGCAGTGTACACATAAACAGACATGCAAACTTACCCTCTCCCAAAGTCTCATTCTTTAGAACCCCATCCTCTGTTGCTTTTTAAATGTTGGCATTCACATATTTAAATTCCCTCATTTCCATGTAGTTTGGTGATGTTATTTTTTAACATCTACATATAAATATAAGTGTAAATTCATACTACAATTGCATATCAATTAGAAGTATTTTTTATTTATTTTTATAATATATCTTTGCTGGCAGTAATATTTGTTTTTATGTTTCTTGTATCTATGGATTTTTACTATGTACTTTTTTTAGCATACAGATTGTGGTACACATTTCTGTTTATCAGAATATTCAACTATAACCTTTGGAGTAATGCTCAGACTGAATTACCTTTGTGCTCCATTTTGTATGCTAGTACAGAAAATACAACTCAAATTGATTCTTTCAAAGAAAATGTAGACCAAATATGTTTCCCTTTAATCTGTATGTTTTGAAAGGCAGTATTCTAGCTTTATAATATGCCCAGTATTTTGATTTTGAACAAATATTTGTCACATAATAGACGAGGAAAAAAGCAATTCCACAACACATCTGAAGAATAAAAGTAATGCTTTCAAAGCAGCTGATAGAATTCAAAAATCTGAGTTATGGATTGAAGGAGATATCAGACATGACAGATCTAAGATTGGTTTTTGAATCATTTTTATATAGCCATCAATGTATAAGATTCAAGGACAGGTTATTGTCAGCTTTATGCATTGAGGTGAGGTCGAAATGATTGAAATAATTTTGTTAAGTTAAGGATGAGATTTGATTTTTGAAATGGATACATATAAAAAGTGATATTCTGTACAATACTTCCACATGGAAGAGACAACATAGAATATATTTAAATAAAGAAGAATCAAAATATTCTAAAGAAATTGTGTGGATGAAACGGCTTGATACATTCACTGATGTTAATTTTTTATCAGTAAATTAGTCCTTTTAATATGTCTATAAAATTGTAAAATCAGTGGCTCTTCATAACATCTTCAATTTTGAAAATAGATGCAATAAAAGTGAGAACTGTTTTAACAAACAGGGAGTTTATCTCTCCTTCTCCCTTTCTCTTTCTCTACCATTTAGAAATTGCCCATCTCTCTCACAGAGGGACTCACAAAGATAAACAGAAATACACACACATGTACGTACAATCACACACATATACATACATATGCAGCTATTTACTTATGAAATTTTAATACCATGAGACTTAACTTTAACATATATGCTCTGACTTTTTCCTAACCAAAGCTTCGAATGCTGGGCGAATACAAAATAAATTGACATTGTTAGGACAGGTACATCAGACAAACTGGATGTTCCACAAAATACAGAATTAAAGAGTATGAAAAGAATATCAGCTTAGAAAAAGGTCATTCAAGCTTGGATGAACAACAAGCACTATTGCAAAATCACAAAATATTCCTGGAGAACATCATCATCCCTGTGCAGTCTATGACTTATTTTCACAAAAGAAAGAAATTTTTAATCATCCAAATAATTTAAATAGGGGAAGGCTATTCCTGTGGATATCTCTGATAGTCTGAGTACAGTTGTGGATCTTTTTTTCCATTAAACATTATAATGACTTCTGTTGATGAAATCAATAATCAGATTAGAAAAAAATGAAGAGCACAGCTAATGATA
>NW_015392554.1:7621-14531 GCF_001527695.2 Protobothrops mucrosquamatus | reverse complement strand
CTGTCTGTATGGTTGCTGATTCTAGAGGCAAGAAGAAGAAAGAGGTCATAGGTAAAAGAGTGAAAAAATGAACACAATAGTGTACGTTGCATCCCACTTGTTCTTCTTTGGCATCACTGTATATGCTTTTCTTATTGTTTAATCTAATTCAATTATCAATGCTATGGTTTCTTTAATGATTCCTATAATAGTTAAAAAATGCCATGATATTTCATGTCTTCTATGTCTTTGGAATAATATAGATTCTTGGTATAAAAGTCTTGATCTAAAAGTCACATGATAAAATCCTTAGTTCAGATATTATTTTGTTTTTCTTCATGGTAAATCTTTTTATTCTTAACTTTTTTTTGGCTTTATGTCAATCTACAGTATGAGAAGCATGTGCTTGGGGCCATTCTCAAGTGTCAGTGTTCTGCAGGAAATACAGCTCAAAAAACAAAAAAAAAATAGTTCATAAGCATTTTCCTTTTTTATACCCTGCTTCCAAAAAGTGTTGTTTGTATGATATTCAGTATGTAAGATGAAATATGCTTTATCCTTCCGAGATATCAGTCAATAATATTGTAGTTCAGCAATAGATATTAGAAGAAAGTACTGCTTGGGTAAAAAAAGGAAGTGAGAACTATTTCATAGCTCAGCAGCAACCCTTTATTTGATTATCCTCAGAAGTTAGACAAATACAAAATGCATTAATATTTCAATTGCTTCACTGTTGCCAAGAGGAAGCAACTTTTTGCAAAGTCAAGTAAAGACTTTTCTGTAAGATGGAAGAACAAATGTTTTGACTGTTTTTCTCTGGGAAGGTAATCTTAAATGTTTTTTTTTAAAGCAATCTGAGAATGGGAACCTGGCAGTTTTAAAATACTGTAGTGGATTATAAATTACTGGTACAGAAAGAGAGCAGTGTCAAACTCACCCACACAGATTAACATTGGGATACACAAATGACAAGATCTGGCTTTTCAGACACCCTTTTTAATTCTAATCATTCACTGACTGCTGATGCTCTATTCACTCACATATATACACCATTCATTAACATACAGAAAGGCAGTCATCTGCTTTGTTCATATTCAGCCCATCGTGTATCATTGACTCTATTGACCCCTGTGGAAAGAAAAAGCAGTGTTGATCATATCATTAGACAGAATAATGCAACTTACTCCTATCATAGAGCTCTTTCTATTCAGTCAGAAAATCTAGCAGGAATGCTTTGCCATATTTCCTTACATAAATCTTTGGAAAACAATATAAACATTCAGATATGACTAGGATAGGGGTAGGCAACCTCGGCTCTTTTATGACTCATGGACTCCAACTCCCAAGATTCCTGAGTCAGCTGAGTCAGTCCATTATCATAAAAGAGCCGAGGTTGCCCAGCCCTGGACTAGGACTTTGAGGCACCTGCTTCCATTTCCACAATGCAGATCTTATGTTCTGCCTTTCTTACAGTGGAGCCATTTTTATAGTTCAAGTCCTGCCTTTGCTATGAAAGCAGCTGGGTGACTTTGGGCAAGTCACATTCTCTTAGCGCAACCCACCTCACAGGTTGTTGTTGTGGGTAAAATAGGAGGAGAAATGTGTGTTGAATAAGTTCACTGCCTTGAGTTATTTCTAAAAATAATAATGGTGGGTTACAAATAAATAAGTAAATGAATGTCTTGATATTACATAATGCAGATCAACTTTTTACCTCTCTCAGAAATGTTGGTTTAATTACCACAAAATGGTCTTACATCTTTGTCACTGTGTGAGAGAACATCCTCATTCTAATTATATCTAATTTTAAGAATTTTCAGGCCATGTATATAATGGCAGCACACCACATAATGTCAGCTGCAGAGCAGGTTTTTTTTTCCAAAAAAAAGTGTTTGTGAAATAGATGTTTAATAAAAACAAGCTAATTGGCAAAGTAATGATCCACGCAGCCTCCTTTTGCATCAAGAGCAGGAGTATCTGTATAGTAATGGATAACATTAAGATTTTGAAAAGCATGTAGACAGCCACTGAGTTTATTGTTTAGAAATAAATTGTCAAACAGTAGGAAGCACTGTCCTTCTAAGGTTTTCTTTTTGCCAAATTCATGCCAGCATCTTTTACTTTATAATTATTTCTCTTAAACCTCTCACAAATATTTGAACTTAACATGATGTTAAATATTTTCATGTTTTCTATACACAAAAATCAAAGATCTTGAAGTTTAATATGCTTTCTATAGCACAATCATATTTCCTTTTATTGACAATGTTTCAAAAGTGGCCTCCAAACAATGAAACAAAAAGTATTTATTACCAATGCTGAATTGGCAATTCACTAAAATGTGATGAGAAACAAGAACAAATTAAAACACCATGATAGTCATATTTAAAATATCATGATTTTAAAGTCAGATAGAGATAATTAATTAATTAATTAATTAATTTAACACAAGAATGTGTTAAGTAAATATTTTATTTCTTTATTCTTTAGTATTATTATATCACTGTAATCTTTAAGAAATTAGACTCCCAACATTTTTCAAGAAGAATATACAAAAATAGCAAGTAATTACCAAAATCAACAAGGCAATATTACTACTAAATAAGACATAGTTAAACAATTCAACTCAATTCAAATCAAGGAATGGAAGATAATAACTATAGATCCATCATCCCAAATTACTTACCAAATACCTTCTGGAAAACGTCAATCTTCACAAGCTTCATAAGCTCAAGGAAGAGGCTGGGTGAAACTGTCCAGCAGGATCTGTGCCATTACAGACAAAAAGTACCTCTTGGCCTTAATTTCCCTCACCACATGAAAGTAGGAATGAAGACACTGGATGAGTTCGTTCTAGTCAGAGAGGACAGGGCTTCTGGGGGACACAGAACCCATTATTAAATTAAAACTAGTACTTTGAATTTCATCTGGAAACTTACTAGAAGGCCATGAAAGTTCTTTAGTATTGCTATATTACATTTATTATGATGAACACCAGACATGGAAAGACTATTAACCAGAGTTATATTGCACTAATTTAATCAAAGAATGATGATGTCATTTGTTGCTCTTATGATTCACTTATCCAGGCAGAACTTCAACTGAGCACCTAATGTGATGGCACCTGGGATTGACTTTTGAAGACAAGGCAAAGAGAACTGTCAAGAGGATAGCAGAAAATATCAGCTGAACCACAGACAGAATGTGGCAGCTGCCTTTTATCTCACTATTCCCTGGGCTGTGTCTTTTCACCCTGTATCTCAAAATTATTCCCACAGAACATTACAGCTGGTTACTTCCTTCATTTGCCCATCCTTCATCAGTCATGAATTCAGGAAAATCTACAAGTTGGAGAATTGTTACCTCAGGGACAGCATTTTACCCCAAAGAGGCAACACTGAAGAACCACAACCAACTAATCTTGTTTGTGCTCTACTTTGTGCTCTTTTTTGTCCTACCCAGACCTGAACCTTCTAAATATATCAAACTAAGACTTTGATAGCAATTCTAACTGAACCCAGGGTGGCATGAATAATTGAGTGTCATTTGCATAATGATAACACAACACCCTGAAACAATAAATGACCCTCTTAATGGTTTCATTAAAGTAAAGGAAAGAAAAAAGTGAGCTTTGTGATCATAAAACTGTCTTTTATTGCCCCACAAACACTAGTGACAGTTAAAGAAAGCATAGAATCATTCTAATTGAGTGGCTCCAATTCTCAAGTCTCAGAGGAACACCTGAGCCCTACTAAAATTAATAGTATAAAATTAATTATACAGAGACATCTAATAGGATCAGGAAGGACATGCTACCCCTAGGTAGAACCTGCCAATTTTTTTATCTGCCAAATTGATTGTTCCCCTTTCATATTCATATAATATACTTCTAGGATACTCTGCAAATAACTTCTTATCACTTCCTCAATAAACCTTCCCAAAAAGGGAGACTGAAAATATAACAATTATAGATGTTAAGTATAGCAAGACCCAAGGAGCACCTCTTAAATAATAATAATGGGTCCAGATCACAGGTGTCTGGCATGACATTATATAAAAACCTATATTAAATGATAAGCATAGGTTAAAAGAGCTTGCCACAGTTCAAGGTATTTCTATTGACTTTTAAAACCTTTGACATCTTGTTGTCTAACTACCTGTGAAACTGCCTTTTCAGCTCTAAACTTGCCCAGCTATGTAAATCAGAATTAATGGCCCTTTGCAGAAAAAAAGAGAACAAAAAACTAAATTTATAAAGTTTATAGTTTTTTTTAGTTCTATGATGTAAAACTAATGATATCTGTATAAATAATACTGCAAGTCAATTTTGAAACAAATTGAACTCTAAAAAGAATCATGGCTGAATGTTGATCCATTTTTGAAATATATTTGAGATATGATACATAATCATCTTTCAAGGATGATCACCTTAACAACTGTCCAAACTATATGGAGTAAGGTTCGGCAGCCTATTAACATTTACATGTTAACTTTCTGTCACAATCATCCATCCAATAAGAAACTACCAAGGGGAATGATCTGCAGTGTAATAATTCCATAGCCCCTCCCAAAGCACTGGAAATTTAATCAGAGACTAGAGCATTCCATCAAAAAGCTATGCATCTTTCTCCTGCTTCTTATAATCAGAGTATTTTCTTCTTTAAAGAACTTCAGAAGAAGCATATCAGTTTTTGCAAATGCAGAGTAGCACTACAGAAGGATTCTGGGCCAGTTGAAACACTGTTCCAGATATCTATGATCCTGCAATGTTAACAAGGTTTATTTCTGGCTTACCTGCAGTGAATTTAAACTCCATCAAGGTAATATTTCTTTTAGCAATAGTTTGAAATGCAGAGCTTGTAGGGATTCTGGCAACTATTATTTTCTTTGGACACAAAGACCTTTCACAAAAGTTCAGTTCCAATATCTCAAGGGAATTTCTGTCTTACGCCAGATGCTTTTTTTCTGCAGAGACAAAAGGAATACAAAATCCTCATTGGTTTCCTGAAGCCTGCTTTGTTTGCTCTACTATGTGCTTGGGAAAAGGAGTCAGAAATGCTCAGATCAAACCTGATTGCTGCTTCATTCCAATTCAACATCAAGCAGCCATGCTCAGATTTACTGTAGAGAACACTGGTTAACAATATGCTGACATATTGAATTCTATGTCCAAAACTCACAAAGTTTTTTTTAAATAGAAACCAAAATAATGATGTCTTTGTAATCAAATGAATTCCTTATAACAACTACACAGATTTTTGTCTTTTTGCAAATCACCAAACATCATGGACACATAACAGGTAACAGAATAATAGAAAACAGAATTGGATGGGACCTTGGAGGTCTTCTAGTTGAACTCCCTGCTCAAGCAAGAAACCTTTTACTATTTTAGACAAACCTCCAGTATTGGAGCATCCATAACTTCTGGAGGCAAGTCAATCCATTGGTTAATAGTTTTAACTGTAATACAATTTCTCCTTAGTTCTATGTTGGTTCTCACCTTGATTAGTTTCACCCATTGCTTCTTGTCCTGCCTTCTGGTGCTTTAGAGAATAGGTTAACCCCCTCTTCTTTGTAGCAGCCCTTAGATAACACTGTTATCATATCTAGTCCTTCTTTTCATTAAACTAGACACACCCCATTCCTGCAAACATTCTTCATATATTTTAGCCTCCTAATCATTTTTGTTACTCTTCTCTGCACTTTTTCTAGAGTCTCAACATCTTCTTTATACAATGGCAACCAAAATGGGACACAATATCACAAGTGTGGTCTTACTAAGGCATTATTAAATGGTACTAACACTTCACCTGATCTTGATTCTATACCTCTGTTAATGTAGCCTAGGGTTGTGTTGGCTTTTTTGGCAACTTTAGCATATTGTTGGCTCATATTTAAGTGATTGTTCATTAGGACTCCAAAATCCCTCTTGCAGTTACAACTATGTAAGTGTGCAGAGATTGAGTATACTTTATCTTTCATTATAAAAATCTAATTATATCTAAGGGTCATCCATTATTTTAATCTTATTCAAACAAGTATTTAAACATATAATGCCCTCTCTAAAAGGTAAAATCTTCTATTTTTTAAAATCTAATTCTCACTTTCTTTCTTTGCCAAGTATCTTTCCAAGGCAGGGCAATTAGATCGCCCAGGAATTTTCTTTCTATTTTTCTGAAAATTGCTTGGCTTGAGGAAGACAGTTTAGGTGGGATATTTTTTGGGGGGGGACGGGGGAATTCCACCCATTTGTATTCCTTAAACAACTCCCAATTTCTTTCTCCCTCAATTTCTCTTTTCATTTCCTGTCTCCCAAGCTGTGACATTTTCCTTAACAACTCTATATTCCATTTTTTAGAATCTCCTTCCTTGCCATCAGATGTATTTTGCAGACCTAAGGGGTAAAGTCTCCTTTGCATTTTCTTGTTATGGCTAAGTCCTGCGGTATTTTGTCTGTATATGGTACAAGAATAAAGTATAAGAATACTTTAAACTCTACTCCTTTCTAAAGTAATCTTTTTAGGCATTCTGAACTTTGAGATAATTGCCTCTCCTGTTTGGTAGCCCCTTTTTCACCTATTACCTAGAGATATTCAGACTTCCTTTTTTGTAAAAAATGGGTGTTACATTAACAATATATTATTTTTCCCTTTTCTGTCAAGTGTAGAAAATGTGTTTTGAGAGTGATGTACCAGGAGAAACAGCTCTTGAAATGCAGGGAAATAGTTGAATGCCCTCAAGGAGGCCGTTGTGAGGCCCCTCCTCAAGAAGCCTTCCCTGGACCCAGATGAGCTGGCCAACTATCGTCCAGTCTCCAACCTTCGCTTTGCGGCGAAGGTTGTTGAGAGTGTGGTTGCACGGCAATTCCCTCGGCACCTGGATGAAGCAGTCTATCTAGACCCATACCAGTCGGGCTTCAGGCCGGGACACA
>NW_015392554.1:5070-6709 GCF_001527695.2 Protobothrops mucrosquamatus | reverse complement strand
GTAGGGATGATTTTAAGAAAATTTTAATTGACACACAGCTTCCAATATTTGGCTTTTAATTTGGTTTTATGGGGTTTTTTGTTTTTTGATGTATTTTGTTTGTATCTGTTTTAATATGCTGTGCACCGCCCTGAGTCCTACGGGAGAAGGGCGGTATATAAATTAAATTATTATTATTATTATTATTATTATTATTATTTTTTGGCATTTCCTTATCAATCAAAGAGCACTGATTACCTTATAATATTCTCTGCCTATTCCCAGAACAGAAAAAAAAGGTAATCAGTTTCAAACTACTTTTCAGAGATAAGGGGTAACAAAAAATACTGGGTAGAAATACCCACATTGTTTTCTGCCAACTGTTCAAATCACTGAAAACAAATTTTAAATCCTCTTCACTTTTGAGGAGCTGGACGCTTTCTGTATGTATCTAAATCACCACAACTGAGTTTAAAATTCACTGAATGTGGTGAATACTTCTAGTTTTAATTCTACATACATCTGGCAGAGCTTGAAAAGATGCATGTCTGCATGAAGTAGAAATTCTAGATAAAGCATGGCACATTGACAGGATACATAATATTGCAAAATGCAACAATACTTAGCTGTTAGCTTTCATTTAGTTCATTAACTACTAATTAGCCTTTTATTTTAATTTATAATTTCAGCCATTTCAATAATGCTTGGGCAAGACATTTTTCTAGTAAATTATATTTTAGTAACCTTTGGTTCTGCCATTGAAGTTTCCCATCAATTTCACTTGTGTAAGTCCTGTTGGATTTCTTCTGATTAGGAATGCATGCATCTTTTCCTGCATTCAGTGTCTCCTAATATCAATTTCTTCCCATTTATAATGCTATAATAAGGGTAATTTCTCACTGTCTTACACCAGAAAAATCTGTTAGGGACAGATATTCCTAATGTGGACCATGTTTTACCTTCCTCCTATGTAGCCACTAATGATGAGGTGATTGTCAGGGCAAAAGAAAAAGCAATAAATTTTGTTCGGTACTAGGAACATGATAAGTGCAGGTTTGGATCCACAGAGTTAAGTATCAAATGGATAAAACTTTCTTTTTTTCATATTCAATCATCACAATCATCTTCATCTTTATATTATGTGTTTAAAGAAATATGTACGTTCTGCTAAAACAAATCCTTTATGAGATTCAAAAAAACATGCATACATTTGCATTGTACTTGTTTGATATAAATCACTCAGGACAGAATCTATTATTATTAAGCATATCTTATACCCTATCAATTTCAACAGGAAGTTTGAGCAGGTACTTAATTCACCACCAATAAAATCAATTCAGTGTAAAACTACTTGTCTTTGACTGGATTATGACAATGATTAATTTTTTTCTCATTATTATTCTTTTCACTGAATTTTACTGAAAAGAAATGCTGCTACTTTGGCCAAATCATTATTTTTTTATGGAGATTTGGACAGCTACTTGTCATCTTGCCAAATTATTATTTTTTTATGAGATTTGGAGAGCTACTTGTCATCTCGCTTACTTATAGGGTACAAGGAAAACCTACTACTTGTTCATAGAAAGTACAGTTCAAGTGAAGCATTACATCCTGAGCAACAGGTTTTTATTTGGACTTATCAATTATATTTTACCCATTA
>NW_015392554.1:0-1658 GCF_001527695.2 Protobothrops mucrosquamatus | reverse complement strand
CACCCTGAGGAGGGCCTCTCTGTGGGAGCGTATCGGCCGGTGGGAGGTAATCTGTGGCAGAAGGCGGTCTCGGAGGTAACCAGGTCCAATGCCATGGTGCGCTTTAAAGATGATAATCAACACCTTGAAGCGCACTCGGAAGGCCACAGGCAGCCAGTGCAGCTCGCGCAGCAGCGGCGTTACATGGGAGCGACAAGTCATATATCATCATCTAAGTTTTTACAATCAATCCTTATTTGTTCTGAAAAGTTTTTCCTCCCATTCCGTTCTGCCATTTTATTCTGATTGCCTTTCATTATCTAAATGGCTAGTCTTTTACTCTCCCATTTATTTTATGAACTAGTGTTGATTGTCATTTATCTATTTATTACATTTGTCCATATTTCTAAATGAATCATTATCTAAAGCCCACTATCACCCACACATTATACTTTATTCTGTTTTATTGCTCCCTCCTTTTGTATTATTTCTATGTTCTGAAAACAGCACAGCCTAGGAACAGGTATAGTTTGCTAAGAATTTGAAGTCAGAACTGGTTCTGCATTAACCCTTAAAAATAATACTCTGTAATTCACTGTTATTGAATTGTTTTATCATTAACATTTTCTTTCCCTACAGGTATCAGGGACTATTGATTTTATTTCAAGTATATAATCATATAAGCATTACAGATAAAAGATCTTACTTTAGAGAGATGTCAAGGAAGAGCCAGCATAGGATAGATGGTACTTTTAAACTTGAGTCAGTTCAAATACTAAGCAGTTAGAATCTTTCCCCCCCTAAATGGTATCATAACTTACCCCAAATAATTTCAGGGAGAGTTTAGCTTCAAATATGTATAGCTTCAGTGAGAATTTAGCTTTAAATTTTCATCAAGGTTGGCATTGCAATTTTTTTTACCCTTTCTACACATGTCTTCAAGACTCCCTATATTTCTTTGTAATTGTTACCAATATCCCAGTTCTTGAGCAAAGTACACACAGCAAGTGGCATCTAATTGACTTTGTCAGGGCTAAGCAAAGTTGAGCCTATTCAGTACTGGTCACTGACAAGCTACCAAGAAATATTAAAGCAATAAGGTAAATTGGCAGGTCAAAAACATCCGAAAAGGAAAAGATAGCAACCTTCTTCCATTACTATTTCCTGGAAGAATGTATAGGAAAGTTTCCTTTGTCTTGATTCATCCTGCATTCTGAATATAAACAGTAAGCTGATTTCCACCCTATTTTTTTTATTATACTGAGAAAACCGGATGAGCTATCGGTGACTAAGCTAGATATATGTAGCTACTTTCTGCCAACCCATCTTTCAAATGCTAAATAATGTAGTTATATACAAACTAATTGTATGCTTTTCACTTAAGTCAAAGTAGATGCCTTCAGGTACAGCTTTTTTCTCTTCAGATAGAAAATAATGGATGACTGACAAGTTATTTCCATAATTTCCTGCCTTTTTTTTTCTCTGACAAAAGTGAACTAGGCAGGGCAATTAGACTCAATGGGTTTTACTTAGCTCAAACAGTATGTGAAAGTTACATGACAGAAGCCTTAAAAATGAGTCATTTTAAATGCTTCTTTCCCCCATTGTTTATTATGAATTTTTATGCATAATACATTGGAGTCTGCATCCAGAAGTTGAAAACACATTAGAATAATGTA
>NW_015392553.1:13902-17764 GCF_001527695.2 Protobothrops mucrosquamatus | reverse complement strand
GACAGCCATTTGTCCAAAATGGTATAGGGTTTCCTGCCTGAGCAGGGGGTTGGACTAGATGACCTCCAAGGTCCCTTCCAACTTTATTATTATTATTATTATTATTATTATTATTATTATTATTATTATTATTATTATTATTATTATTATTATTATTATTATTATTATTATTATTATTATTATTATTATTATTATAAGGTTGGCAGGTTGAGGAAGATGAAGAGATCCAGAAAAGATACAAATGAGTATTATTAGAAAGGGAATTGCAGTAACACTGGGTGAATGACCTAGGAAGAATGACATGTGTAAAGAACAATGACCAAAGCTAGTCATAAAATTAACCTCCACAAATCAGCTGTGAATTAACAGGAGCCTTTTTATATCAATAAGAGTTTCTCAGTTTACCACTGATGTGAAAATGGTGGAGCTATTTTCAAGGCATCAGCATTTGCAAGAAATATGCATTTCTTGGAGCCAATTCATCCTATCTAAGATAGCTTTTCAATGTTCTAATTGTTTTTATTTATTTATTTATTTATTTTATTTTGGACATGTGATGCGACACCCAGAAAAATACGGCATACTCCATTTAATCCTCCAGGGAAAGATTGAAGGCAAACGGGGTCCAGGCAGAAGAAGAACATCATGGCTTCAAAATCTAAGGGACTAGTTTGGACAAAACTCAGAAGGACTTTTTCGTGTGGCTGCTGATAAAAACAGGATCACCAACATGATCGCCAACGTCCAATAACGGATATGGCACAAGAAGAAGAATTGTTTTTAACTCAAGTAACAAATTGATAGATTGATTATCTGCCATCAAGTCATTTCCAAGCAACCACATAGATTTTTTCCATCGTGATCCAGCCCTAACCTATTCTTTCAAGTCTACCGGTGGTATACTCATCAATATTGTAATTGAGTCTGTCTTTATTGCTGTTGGTTGTCCTCTTCTTTTCTTCCCTTCCACCATTCCCAGCTTTAGAGCATTTCCCATATGTGGTTCTTCACATAATTTGTCCAAAATAGGATAATTTAAGCCTGATCATTTGTGCCTCTAAAGAAAAATCTGGGTTAATTTGTTTGATGATCCATTGGTTCGTTTTCTTGGCTGTCCATGGTCTTCTGCTCAGGAGTCTTCTCCAATGCCAAATTTCAAAAGGGTCAACACTCCCCTATAGAGTGTCACAGGGAATAAAATGGCTTGCATGATTCTGATCTTTGTAGGTAGACATACATCGTGGCATTTGAATATCTTTTCCAAGCTTCGTGGCTGCTCTACCAGATGCTAGTCTGTGGTGTGTCTCTTGACTGTTTCTTCTTTTATCGTTGACGGTTGATTCTAAAAGTGGCATAAAGATTTGCAAGATTTTATTTTCCCATTTCATTTAGTTTGTCAGACACCCGATTTGGTATTCAAATTTGTGTCAGGCAGAATAAATATTTCTATTCTTTGTACTTCTAAAAAATGTAACTGTTGTTGAACAAGTGAAATAATATTAAGAGTCACAGGATTAACTTCCACCCTAGCCTAGATTCATGTTTGATCAAACAGAATGCTCTCGCCGTCCACATCTTTGAAAGCATGCTGGGAGAGCCAATGGTTTGATCATGTAGATGACCAGATTCAGCCAGAGGGAGAGGTCAAATGCGTCATCAATTTGGAATCACTACACTCCCCCAAGAGAATGTAAGTCCAGCCCCCTGTGACTCTTATCTAGTGTCAAATTGCCTTGACCATTAGTAAATCAGAAATTTGTGTATAGGTAGCATGAAATGAACTCGTAGTACTTTTGAACTCTATCCCGGCTTCTGGTTTCTTGCTTCTGACAGATCATAGTTTTCTATTAACTTCTCCAAGTTGGCACTGAAAAACTATAAGGGGAGCCAAAGTTTGCATGAAGTGGCTGCCAAGAGACAGGTCTCTTACAGCATGGAGGCAAAGGATTTGCTAAACAGTCATCCTGGCATTTTAATGACTTGGTCTACCATCAAGAGAACATTTGATCTTAACAAAAAAGACACAACAAGAGCAAGTTGTCATTAAAAAAGAGAAAGAGAGAGAGAAACAGATAAGTATTTCCCTTCCCTTCCTCACTTGTCAGGGAAGTTTATTAATGGGAGAGGATGAGGAGACTAAAGTGAATGTGGGTTTGTTTACATTTTATTGGGTACCTTCTAGGGGGGAAAAATAATGCCTTGGCACTTCCTCTGCTGAGGAGCTAAAAGAAACTATCTTTCAAAGCACCCTCCAGATAAGGATCTTAAAATACTGAAGGCTCAACAATTGATCAGCCCTGCAACTACTCAGCTCGGAGTATATTTTCCATAGGTTGCAGATTTAATCTAACATAATAAGTAAATCTCTTTCCAGGAAACATAGGAAAGTGTTGTTGAAAAGGGAAAGGAACACAAAGGAATCAGAAAACTTTAAGTCATCATCTTGACACGTCTCCAAATAATAGTTTCCAGGATTATTTACGAACATCATGATTGGAAAACCCAAAATGCAGGGAGACAGCTCTCATCTGGATATCAATGAGTGACTTGCTGTTACTCAGCAAGGCGTTTTGACCCACATTTGTCTAATGATAGATAGAACTAAGAAGTGTGGTTGCTTGAAAAAGTAGCCTAGGGTTTACAAAAGATTAGTGTGCTGCAGCTGCCAAAAAAGCCAACACAGTGCTAGGCTGCATTAACAGAGGGATAGAATCAAGATCATGTGAAGTATTAATACCAGTTTACAATGCCTTGGTAAGGCCACACTTGGAATACTGCAACCAGTTTTGGTCACCACGATGTAAAAAAGATGTTGAGGCTCTAGAAAGAGTACAGAGAAGAGCAACAAAGATGATTAGGGGACTGGAGGCTAAAACATATAAGGAACGGTTGCTGGAATTGGGTATGTCTAGTTTAATGAAGAGAAGAATGAGGGGGGACATGATAGGAGCCTTCCAGTATCCCAGGGGCTGCCACAAAGAAGAGGGAGTCAAGCTATTTTCCAAAGCGACTGAAGGCAGGACAAGAAGCAACGGATGGAAACTAATCAAGGAGAGAAGCAACCTAGTCCTAGAACTAAGGAGAAACTTCCTGACAGTTAGAACAATTAACCAGTGGAACAACCTACTTCCAGAAGCGGTGAATGCTCCAACATTGGAAGTGTGGTTTTTTTTAAAGAAGATATAGAATCATCCCAGCAGCACCTTTTAGCTCTCTGAGATTTTCCCAACCCAATATTTTTCAGGACAGGTAGTCCTCGACTTACAATCATTCATTTAGTGATTGTTCAAAGTTACAACGCCACTGAAAAAAAGGTGACTTATGGCCTTTTGCAACAGTGGCGAATATCTGTAGCTTGGGGACAGTGGTGGGATTCAAATATCTAAACAACCGGTTCTCTGCGTGGATGCAGGCCTGGGCCTTCGAGGCCTAGAATGGACTTCCAGAAGTGACATCCATGCAATTCCTGTGGGACATTCTAGGCCTGGGAGGCCTCCTCCAGGCCTCCAAGGCCTAGAATGGACTTCCAGAACCAATGTGGGTTCAGCCGGTTCTCTGAACTCAACATTTAGCTACCGGTTTTCCTGAACCAGTGTGAACTGGCTGAATCCCACCACTGCTCGGGGGTAGGATGAGGATGAAGGTTAATATGCAGTACAATAGCATCTTTTCTTCCTTTGCATTCTTAAATAGGTAGTAAAAGAGAAGGCTATTATTATTTATGGCTACCCTACCAGGTCAATGGCAAAGTGTAGCTTGGTAGAGTAGTAGATCTGGTTATGCTTGCCTGTTTTGGTGAAAAAAATTCTCAATCAGCCTGAAAACATATTAGATACCCCAAAGGAAATAATTTTCTTTCAAC
>NW_015392553.1:0-11949 GCF_001527695.2 Protobothrops mucrosquamatus | reverse complement strand
GGAAGGAAGGAAGGAAGGAAGGAAGGAAGGAAGGAAGGAAATGCGAATGAGAGGAAGGAAGGAAAGAAGGAAGGAAGGAAAGAAGGAAGGAAGGAAATGCAAATGAAAGGAAGGAAGGAAGGAAGGAAGGAAGGAAGGAAGGAAGGAAGGAAGGACGGACATATGTGTGTCTATGACTCGGCACTGTCCATTTTGCATCATTACCCCTTCTATTGTGGCCATTTGACTCTCCCCACCACCACCATTTCAAATGCAGTCCCTCCCTCCAAAACCAGCAGGTCCAATGTCTGCTGGGACAGTATAGCACAGACGAACAAGGCATGATGGTGCAAAGCATGAGTGCCATTCTTTGCAAGGCAGTGTGGAGCTGATTGGTCCATTCCAGGCAGAAAAATACATGCTTTCTCTTCTACGAGCAATTGACGTGCCGTGTATAAATCTGCATGTCAAACGTATTCCTGTCTGAAGCCTTTCCGGTTTGCCATTTCCAGCCCAATGAAGGAGGTAAATTACAGTAAATGCGGACAGCGCCAGCCAGGGAACCTGACAAGTTGCTGGCAAAAAAAGGAACAGAGAGGGAACCTCCTCCTGCCTCCTTCTTGCCAATCAAAAATCATCATCATCATCATGATAAATGCAAATATCATCTATATACATCTGAGGAGTGGCAAACAGGCTCTTCTGCTCCTGTGCTGCCCTCCGTTTTTTCCTTCAGTCACATGACCAGGAGGAAGAGCTGAACATAGGAAGTCCTGCCTGAATTTCCCAGCACGGGTGATGACCAAACACACATGCACACCCCACAAACCGGCAAGCTGCCTTGTCTGTTACCAAAGTCCTCCCAAAATTATCCACGCTTAATGAATCCAAGTTGTTCTAGAATCACTTTGCTCCATGGGGCATGACAAAAAAGTAAGAGGTTTTGTTTGTTTTCTCCTCCCTCGTTGCTTTGCTTTCTTTACACACAGAAAGACACATACACACACACACACACAGAGAGAGAGAGAGAGAGAGAGAGAGAGAGAGAGAGAGAGAGAGAGAGAGAGAGAGAGAGAGAGAGAGAGAGAGAGAGAGAGAGAGAGAGAAACACACACACATACACGCACCTTTTTAATGAGCTCCTGTTACCGGCCTGACATTTGGAAATTTAATCAGGAAGCGGCCTACGGTGGACTGGCGAGTGCCTTTGAGGTAGCATCATTTGTCGGCCACGATTCACAAAGTAGGGTCAGGCACCTCATTCAAATCAGCAGATATTAACGAGTTGCCTGTGACGATGCCCATCCTACGAACTCTTCTCCACTGGTGCCATCCGTGCTTCCCAGGATTGGGCGAGGAGTGGGCGCTGAGGAAAGGAGGCCGTGGAGCTAATGATGACTAATGCAGTGGCGTGGAAGAGCTGGGCAACAAGAAAACAATCTGCCACTTCTTTGCAAAGTGTCATTCGGAGGTCTAATTGGACGAACGAATTGGCCCGTTGCCTTTGGATCAGATGTCTTGGCAGCTCGCTCGGCTGCCGGGTGCTGAAAGGGTGCAGGGAGAACGGCAAAGAGAAAAAGTCGATCCTGCAAAGTGATGGCAGAGAACAGAGCAAGGACGGAGAGATTAGCCCAGCAAAGTGGAGAGTTTGGGTTCTTTTATCTATTTGCTTTTTTTCCTGATTTAAGGGCCTGCCATGGAAAAACAGCCCAAATACATACATGCAAGAAACAGAACAAAAAAATAAACATGTGGATGTATGCCTTTCTGGCTGATGAAACATTTTGCATGGTTAAATAAAACACCCAAGTGTGATGTGCACCAGTCAAACATCCAAACAGGGGAGTTTATTCCCTGTACATGTCATCTTCTTGTCGGGGGGGGGGAGGGGGAAAAGAAATATGCAAGGCAACCCTGGACTAACTACAGGTAGTTCTTGACTTATAACCACAGCTGAGCCCAAAATTTATGTTGCTAAGTGAGACGTTTGTTAAGGGAGCTTTGCCCCATTTCTTGGCATGGTTTTTAAGTGAATCACTGCAGTTGTTGAGTTAGTAGCACAGTTGTTAAGTGGATCTGGCTCCCCCGTTGACTTTGCTTGTCAGAAGGTCACAAAATGGGATCACGTGACCTTGAGACACGGCCACCGTCATAAATAGGAACCAAGAATTTTGATTACGTGACCACAGGGATGCTGCAACGGTTGTAAATGTGAAAAACAGTCCTAAGTCACTTTTTTTAGTGCCATTGTAACTTTGAATGGTCACTAAATGAACTGTTGTAAGTTGAGGAACTACCTGTACTTTCAAATGAAGGCATTGCTGGCTAAGGAATTCTGGGAGTTGAAGTCCATACATCTCCAAGTTTCCAGAGCTGAGAAACACAGCCACCAAGAACATCCTGTCTTGACATATTGAGTTGCTTGCTATAGTTATATTCTGTTCTTGATAATGAATCGCAGAATAGCTTACAGATAAAAATAAAAAGGTAAAATATAAACTCTAAACAAGCTGCTGTTGGAGTGCTCTATTTTTATCAATAGTCAACTGTTATAAATCATTCAGTGAGGGAAGATGCAAAGGCTTTCTCTTCCCATGTCAAGAAGAATTTTAAAAAATGTTTTAATTAAGAAAATTTTAGAATGTGCAGAAATGGATAGATTGACTTTAGAGATTAAAGAGAAAGAAGATTCAGTTTACTTTAGAACTTTTACCAATGGTTAGGAAAACGAACTAGTGAGAAACGAATGTGATATGTTATCTTGAACACATACTAGTAAGAAGAATGATATGCATTGATTAATTGATACTGTTTATGATTTTTATTTATTATATTTACTACAGTTATCTATCATTATATCAACTATTGTTAGCTGAACACATGTACCCGGACAATAGTCTGCTTGCTAAATATTGAAGATGTTATTGGGGGATAACCCCAATGCTGATCCCAACCCTGTCCTAATCCCAATCCTGATCCTAACCCCACCCTAAACCTCAATCCCTATCCCGACCCTATTTTATCCCTAACCTTATAAAACTCTATAAAATAATTTTTTTAAAAAAGAAGAATTTTAAAAATGTGACGTCTACCATGAACAACAACAGAACTGTGCAAAAATGCACCTTCAAAGTTCCATTAGGAAGGTGCCAACAAAAAAAGACCCTTGTTTACATCTTATCTCCTTAGTTATTGTCCATAAGCCAGTTCATGAAAAGATACAATAGACCCAGACACAGGCACAGACACACACACACACACCTGTGAGCTCCATGACTGAGCAGATATTTCTCAGAAGTGAAATAGACCAACCCACGTTTCATTTGGTGTGTTACAAAACAGCAGCAATGCCTTGAATTCTGCACAACTTTGTATAAATAATGAGCACGGTTCATGAAAAATGGGTATTTATAATAACAATAACGTTGGAAGGGACCTTGGGGGTCATCTAGTCCAACCCCCAACCCTAACCTGAATGGCAAATTCCTAACTTGAATGGCACTGGCCTCTATCATTTTAAACTTCTGGTTTGCCTTCAGAGTCGGCCCCACACTCAATGCATTACAGCAATTGTTACAACGTGAGTGTCAAGTGCAGAAAATCAGGAGTCCAGGCAGTTCAAAGGAATCTAGGTTTATGATATGCTAATGCTCTCTACAAGAATCTGAACCACTAACAGTCAAAACAAATTGGCAGTAGATAAGAGTCAACAGAATTCAAGGTGGGCTGGACTTAGATCCCTTGAGACTGATGGTGTGTTTGACCCCTCCCTCAGGCTCAGCCTAGTCTTCTCTGTTACAGTGAGGGTGTTAAGATACAAGTCACTATAAACAAACTATCATTCACTTCCCAAGAGAAATTGCAATGGCTTTTCCAGCCTTTGTGTAGCCTTTGGGATTATTTAAAACTTGGAAATTATACATGCTAAATGTTAAATTTAAATATTAATGAGAAATAAAAAATTGGGAAAAATCAATCAGGACATTGATTGTCGAAAAAGGTTGAATGTCAAAACAACTAAGATATGTATAAACAAAAATTATTGATAAATGTAAGAAAGTTATTTTTATTTAATCGATATAATAAGAATTGTATTAATTCAAATGTGAGACAGTAAATACCAAAGGGAAAAGAGAGGAAATATTTAATGTAATAGTTTGAGATCTGTACTAAAGATATCTGTATGTTATTGAACTATTGACCAACTCAGCCGCCACGTTACTTTTCAAATATTTAAATGTGAAATTAGAAAATCAATAAAACTTTAAAATAAAAAAAGAAAGAAAAAGAAATTGCAATGGCTTTTCCAGCCTATCCTGAATAATACTTTTGCAAAAATCTTCCTGTTGAAGTGTAATCGGTAAGCTGTTCCCTAAACAGCAAGATTCTTGCAAAAGTTTATTTTGCCACTTTAATAAACAGGAAAAGGTGACCTATTGTGATATACAACTTGTCAACTACAAATACAGGTATTCCTCGCTTACAACCAATCATTTAGAGAGGGAAGTTACAATGGCACTGAAAAACAAGTTAACCTACAAGTGGTCCTGGCACTTACAACCATCACCGCATCCATAAGGTCATGTGATCATAATTAGGGCACCTGTCAACTGGCATGCATTTAGGAAGTTAGCAGCATCCCAAGGTCATGTGATCATGATTTGCAATGAAAAATTTGGTTGTGGCTGTGGTTGTAAGTCTGTATTTTCCCTTTGAAAATCCCATTTATTTGTGAGTTTGCTAGAGTGAAGCTTTCTTAATTCCCCTGGTAACCACATTTATCAGATAAGGTAGGACTCTCCAGATGTTGCCTTGTTTTTAAACCCTCTCTCCTCTTTCCAAGATTACCATTACAGCCCCTTTGGATAACTTCAATTAGTCATGATGGCAAGGCTCAAATTGCAACAACATCAACGAATTGCATGCCGCCCTCAAACGCCAAGGGCAATTCGTTGTAGCTGGATGACAGATTGTTTGTGAATACAGTAGCTCACCAGCCCCACTTTCAACTAAAAGAACTCAGTAGAACTTCAACAGTTCTTTGGATGAAGGCTCACACAAACACTGCTGGGCGCCACATCTATCACTGCCCTCCTCCAGGTATTCTGTCCTCCCCCATCTTGCCAGGAAAAATACCTCTGTATCTGGGATGAAGAAGATCTCCAAGCAATGGCACCTTGGCCCTTGTGTTGATCTGGTCAGTTAGGATGGCTTCGTGCACTTAAATTTCTTCTTGGTCATAACTCACTTTGGTTCAATTCACATAATATCTACCAATAGAAGAGAATATTTGTAACTCAGGGTTGAACTGTGGAGTCTTTGATGCTCTCGGAACTTGGTTCTTTTCTTGCAGACATTTCATTACCCAACTAGGTAACATCATCAGTGCTAGAAGGGAGTGTGGTTTGCTCTCTGTTTATATCCAAGCACCTTCTAGTGCTGGTGATGTTCTCTAGTGGGATCATGAAAGATGGAAATGACAATAAAGGTTATCTATCTGCAAGGAAACAACCAAGCTCAGAGAGTACCAAGGACTCCACCTAACATCTAGGCTGAAAATATTTTGGTTCAGTGTGGTGCTAAGCCACCAACTTAGCAAGTTGGGTGGCTCTAACAATGTTTTACATTTTAATTTTAAATAAATTAATAAATGAAATACATAAAGTTGCATGGCTGGCCCAAAATAACACAGTCAGCTTTCATGTCTAGAGTAGGACTAGAATTCACAGTCTCCTGGTAATTGTCCAAAATCACCCAGCCTGCTTTCATAACTAAAGCAGGACAAGAAGTCCAGTCTCCCAGTTTCTAACCTGGTGCCTTAACCACTAGACCAAACTTCATACTCTCAGATTTAAGAGAATCTGTAGCAACAAGGAAAGCTGAGAGTTCTCCTGTTTTGTGTCCTCTGGCTAGCCTTCCTTCCCAAAGCACCTTGCGCCTTCCTCCATAATAATACCGATTGACTAATATTTGTTTAAATACTATACTTTTCCTGCTTTGCTGTTTGCATCTGGGGGCAGAACTTATTTTGCCTTAAGTCACACTGCTGACTGAAGAAAAACAGAGTGAGAGTCCCTCTATCCTTGCTAACTTGGGGGGGAGGGGAGAGAGCGATGTCCTGGTGGCGATTTTGCTGGCAAGCAAAAAGACAAAGATATGCAGGGGTTCATCTTAACAGCACGGTTAACATCTCCCAGGCCCAAGGAGGTTTTGTGGATAATCCTAAGAACAAACTCAATCAAAGGAAGGGAAAGACAAAAGAGCTTGCCATAGTGCTCCCAAATAGCTGTGCTGAATAATAAGGTTGTGGTGTCAAATTAAATCACCAAATAAATCTGAAACTAGACTAGAAGAACAGAGGAAGATCCTTGAGGGTTGCCAAAGAGGTTTCTGGCTGCAATTCTAGGTGCTGGTTATTATCTATCTATCTATCCAGTGCCTTTTTTTGTAAAAAAAAAAAAAAAAAAAAAAAAAGGTGTCGGAACTCACACACGTCATACAACCTGCCATCCAAGGTTCCAACAAGGTTCCATCCCAAAAAGGTGCCGGAACTCCGTTCTGGGCGTTCTATGAGAAAAAAAGCCCTCTATCTATCTATCTATCTATCTATCTATCTATCTATCTATCTATCTATCTATCTATCTATCTATCTATCTATCAACCATCTATCAACTATCTATCTACTCTGTATTATTTATTTATCTATCATCTATCATTTATGTATATCTATCTATCTATCTATATCATAGCTATCTATCTACTTTGTATTATCTATTTATCTATCATCTATAATTTATGTATATCTATCTATCTATATATCTATCTACTCCATATTATCTATTTATCTATCATCTATCATTTATGTATATATCTATCTATATCATATCTATCTGTATTATCTATTTATCTATCTATCATTTATGTATATCTATCCATCTATCCATCTATCCATCTATCCATCTATCTATCTACTCTGTATTATCTATTTATCTATCATCTATCATTTATGTATATCTATCTATCTATCTATCTATCTATCTATCTATCTATCTATCTATCTATCTATCTATCTATCTATCTATCTATCTATCTATCTAGTTACCTAGCTAGCTAGCATCCATCTAATCTATCAAATTTTATCTGCCAATCTCCTTCCCAGAGAAATTCTGGGCAATGTCCCTATAAAACTCTGTGGGGCTTGGCCTCTTGATGCTTGCAAAATTGCCTCCAGAGAGAAGAGCTACTTAAAGACCCAACCCTACATGAGAAGAGACAACTGGGGACCCAGCACCAACCATGTCTTCTCAATTCTGGCCCCCACCTTATGAAGTAGCAAGTGGAAGATCATTAAAGAGAGATCCAACTGAGAACTAAGGAGAAATTTCTCAACGGGGAGAACGGCTGGCCTCTAAAAGTTGTGGCACTGAAGGTTTTAAGAAGAGATTGGACAGCCATCTGTTTGGAATGGCATAGGATCGCCTGCTTGAACAGGGGGCTGGACTAGAAGACCTCCAAGGTCCCTTCCAACTCTGTTATTCTGTTATTGCCTCCTGGCATTCAAGGGAACCTATTGGGGGATCTTCTTTCAGATGAAGTTTTGCTACAAATAGAGCAGTTGTATCAGCTTGATGATGTTTAGGTGCTAGCTGTGTTTTTATCTCTTTGCTACTGTAATTTGCTTGGCTGTAAGCTGCCCTGAATCTACAAAGTGGATTGTCTGCAAGTGAATAACGGCAAAAGCTAATGCGTTGGTTCAATTTGGAGATTTAATTTAGAGGCAATTCAACCCCATCCCTGAGTTGTATCCATTTTTTGAAGCAACCTTCCAAATTGAAGTTCTGTGACTTCTCGGAATGAAGTTTTCCCACTTCTGGGCTATTAAACACTTCGGGATTTATTGCCTTGATGACCTGTCGCTAGGATTTAGGGGACAACCAAATAGCTATTGAATAAATAAATAAAAGGTCTGACTGAAATGTAGAGAATGACCTCCCAGCTTAAGAAAGTAAGACTAAGAGCTACTGAAAGGCTGGATGAATTAAGAATTAAATGTTGCAATTACGATCCTGGGAGAAGAAAGAAAGCCATAGAAATTGACATTTACCTGGCCCACCTCTCCAACTGCTTGCAGGATGTCAAGAAGTGTTGAGGGATCCTGAGAGAGTCCTCATTAAGGTAATGGAGTGCTAAGAATCTACTTGCAGAAGAGAAGGAGGAGGGGCTGCCTCATTTGCTGGGAGGAAGAAGATCATTAAAAAAGAAGTGTGGCAGGATCATAAAGAGGGAAGCAGGGGATGGAGCTGTCAGATGCTTGGGGTGAAACACGGCAGAAAAAGCCATCTCCCCCCCCCCCCCCCCCCCCCCCGTGGTTAGATTGATACAGAAATTGACTGCACTGGCCTTTCATGACTAAGGCAGAATTAGCATGCCACATCTTCTGGGGATTGACCCAAAATCACCTAGCTGGTTTTCATGCCTGAGAATGGACTAGAACTCACAGTCTCCCGGTGATTGGCCCAAAGTTATCCAGCTGGCTTTCATGCTTAAGATGAGATTAGAATTTAGCCTCCTGGTGACTGGTCCAAAGTCACTCTGCTGGCTTTCATGCCGAAGGTGAAACTAGAATTCACCATCTCTTGGTGATTGACCCAAAGTCACTAGCCAGCTTTCATGCTTGAGACTAGAACTCACAATCTCCTGGTGACTGGCCCAGTTACCCAGCTGACTTTCATGACTCAGGTGGGACTAGAACTCACCATCTCTTGGTGATTGACCCAAAGTCACCAGCCAGCTTTCATGCTTGAGACTAGAACTCACCATCTCCTGGTGATTGACCCAAAGTCACCCAGCCGGCTTTCATGACTAAAGTGGGACAAGAACTTAGTCTCTTGGTAATTGGCCCAAAGTCACCCAGCCAGCTATCATGCCTTAGGAGTGACTAGAACTCATGGTCTCCTGGTTTCTAGGCCAGCATCTGGACCATTGCACCAAACCAGCTCAAGAGGGGTCAGAAAAACAAAGCACTGTGGTAAGAGGAAGACATAGGATACGGCTCCTTCTATATTAAAAGAACAGGGAAGGTTATCACTCACAGTTTCTGAATTCTTCCATTTCCTTTTCTAAGACACATTGGTGTGTTTTTTTAATCCCCCATGCTCTTCCTTCCCCATATTGTTCCATTAAAAAAAATCAATTTTATCCCAAAGATTTTTTTTAAAAGAAAGATATGTACAAACTGAGAAATTCTTCCCACTTGCCACCAAACCAGACGGAAAAAATATGAATTCTCTGCAATTCCTTTTTTTTTCTTTTTCACAGCCTTTTCTCTAAGCAGAATCACGTTTGAAGGATTAGCTGTCAAAGGACCAGTTCAATACCACGTTATTAGTTTTTTATTTTTGATGAGAGCTCCCCTACCTGCCTTTTAACTCTTCAAGCAAAAGAGGGGGGGGGATGGAGAAAGAAAAGAAAAAAGGAAAACGTCCCTTTAAAGTATCACTCTAGGCTGAAAATGCATTGTGCAAAAAAAACTTTTTTTAAAAGCAAAGTATTTAAATGCTTTCAAGCTGCCTCTTAGCTTTCTGCCCCCTGAAGATTTCAACTTACCAAAGAATACACTTATCCTACCTTTCCTTAAAGGGAAAAAAAATAAAGATTTTATCTACAATATTTCTATAGCTTAGGTGTTGCTCACACGCATCCACAATGTGGCTTCAAGAACCACACTGACACAGCCAATTTATTTTTAAATAATCACCCAAACAAGCTTGACATTAAAAGATCCGGGTTTCTCCGTCTTTGAGTATTTTATTATTGGAATTAAAAAATGCTTTTTCCCACCCTCAGAGTTACTACAGGTAGCCCTCAGCTTACGACCACAACGGAGCCCCAAATTTATGTTGTTATGCGAGAAATTTGTTAAGTGAATTTTGCCCCATTTTACGACTTTTCTTCGCATTTGTTAAGCGAAGCACTGAAGTCGTTAAATGAGTAACACGGTTGCTAAGCGAATCTCCATCGACTTTGCTTGTCAGAAGGTGGCAAAAGGAGATCGCATGACCCTCCCCCCCGGGACGCTGCAACTGTCATAAATATGAATCAATTGCCGAGTGTCTGAATTTTGATCATGTGACCGCGGGGATGTTGCAACGGCCAAAAATGCTGTGCAGGTTCTGAGGTTTTGCTTGATAAAAAAATACAGGAAACCAGAAGTTACCTTCAAGCTTTACGTTTTTATTCAGCTGAACAAAGACGGACTTCTCTAAAAGAGAGAAAAAGGCCCAAATATCAGAAAAGCCTTGTTTTTATACCTTCTTTGATTACATAAGCAATTCACCCAGCAAAGCTGACACACATAAGATAAAGACTTCGCCCTTTAAGGCTGGCACACTGTAGATAAGAAGGAAGAAAGCAGAAGTAGCTAAAAATGTGCCCTTTTGGGTGTTTCCCCCAAGACACCCTATGTTCCCTTTTGGGTGGTTTAGTTGTTTCTCTAAGACACCAGATGTTCCCGGGTGGGTTAGGATATTGGGTGTTTCTTTTGCTGCCCTTTTATGACCTGGCATTCATGGTTCTGCAAGTGGCCAGAGACAGCGGGACCATCTGCATGTATTCACAATTGATACTGTCCTCTAAGTCCGGGTCAACAGTAAGTGTGAAAAATGGTCCTGAGTCCCTTTTTTCAGTGCCGTTGTAACTTCAAACGGACACTAAACTAAATGTGGTAAGCCGAGGACCACCTGTACATGCTGTTTCTACCTTCCTCCTGGCAGCTGGGAAGAAAGAGAAGAACTTAAGGAGTGACAAAGAGCCCCTTGATAGGTGGACAGGGGTGTGGTTTTGTGTGCTGGTGGAGGCAAGTTACTGGCACCAACATTTGCACTCTACAGTAGTGTTAGCTCCATTTGCCCCTCAAGGGAAGAAAAGAAAAACAGCTAAAGGAACAGGCAGTGAACATTCGGTGGCCTCATTGACATTAAATAAAGTCATCTGAAACTCAAGGAAGGATAATCACTTATTATGATGCTCTAAAATAGTGTTTCTTAACCTTGGCAACTTTAAGGTGTGTGCACTTCAACTGCCAGAATTCCCCAGCCTCTTAACACCTGAATGGAAACTATCTCAGGTTCATTGAAATGAGACCCAGTTTGGTCCTGTAATTAAGTCTCCAGACTAGAAACAGGGAAACTGGGAGTTCTAGTCTCGCCTTAGGCATGAAAACTGGCTGGGTGACTTTGGACCGATCACCAGGGGACAGGGAATTCTAGTGCCGCCTTAGGCACGAAAGCTAGCTGGGTGATTTTTGACCAGTCACAAGGAGACTGGGAGTTCTAATCCCGCCTTAGGCACCAAAGCTGGCTGGGTGATTTTTGACCAATCATCAGGAGCCTGGGAGTTCTAGTCCTGTCTTAGGCACGAAAGCTGGCTGGGTGTCTTTGGACCAATCACCAGGAGCCTGGGAGTTCTAGTCCTGCCTCAGGCATGAAAGGTGGCTGGGTGTCTTTGGACCAATCACTAGGAGACTGGAAGTTCTAATCCCACCTTAGATCTGAGAGGCAGCTAGGTGACTTTGGGGCCAGTCTCTCTCTCAGGCCATGACATAAGGCTCGAGTGACAAGACAGTTAGTCAATTCCAGTCACAACCAATGTATCATCATTCAGTCACTCCCCCCCCCCCCAAAAAAAAGCGGAGCTTGCATTTATGGGAAAACAATAGGAAACAAAAGAAAACCTTAAGTTCATTTAAATATAAAGAAAAAAATGTCCTTATAGTAGCAGCTAACCAACAGTGGAACCATGTGATTACAGAGAGTGCATGTTCTTCATCTTTGAGGGTTATAAAAAGAGTCTAGACAGCCATCCCAGATGGGTAGTTTTACTGAGTATCCCACACATTGTAAAGCAGGGGTCTTCAAACTTGGCCCTTTTATGACTTGTGGACTTCAACTCCCAGAATTCCTCATCCAGCAT
>NW_015392552.1:13954-17768 GCF_001527695.2 Protobothrops mucrosquamatus | reverse complement strand
TCTTGAAGTTCTCGAGAACATGGCATCTCCCATTAGAGTTGCTTGCCAGTAGAAATGAGCTTGTAGACAAAGTAAATGCAATGACCAATGGACTGCAAGGACACCCAATCAGTCAACCCTAAAGGAAATAAACCCTGAATGTTCTTTGGGAGGACACTGAAGCTGAAGCGCAAATATTTTGGCCACCAAACGAGAAGAGTCCTTGGAGAAGACCCCAATGTTGGGAAAGATGGAAGGCAAAAGGAGAAGGGGAACGGCAGAGGGTGAGGTGGTTACATGGTGTCATCAACACAAGGAACATGAATGTGGGCAAACTCTGGGAGATAGGAGAAGACAGGGGGCCTGGCGTGATATGATCCATGGGGCTGCAAAGCGCTGGACACAACTTAGCAACCCGAACAGCAAATGAAAATATAGTATCTGATCTTTCTCTTCTGACTAAGACCACTTCGTGAGTTTGGTTTTGATTTTGACTACGGTGCTGTCGCGTCAGCCTCAATGACAATTTGAGGCCTTTTCACGAAAGGTCTGAACAATGGGGGAAAGGATGCTTTGAGTGGAGTCCTGGAGCTCACAGTCTCCTTTTAGAGACTTTAGAGCAGAACTGAATAACAATCAAGTTATTTCTAGGGATAAATGCAGTGGAGCAGAGTCACCCATTTCTACAGCAATGGCGCAGAGCTGTTTTTCGGGACGCTGTCGGCCTGCCTACTTTTAAAGGCCAAGCATATTGTTAAACTTGTCAGGAAGATGTAATCCTTCAAGGCAAACAATTGTGATGTACGGTAAAATGTATTTCTGATGAGGGCAACCCCTTTCAGTGAGCAAAGCGTGCAAATGAGACACAGGGGCCCCTACTCAGTAGTTTGCTTGCAACTCAAACCACTCTGGAATCAGGGGGAGACAGGCCACCGGTTTCCAAACAAACACTGCGGAGAAGTAGATTATGAAATGAAAGGGACCTATCCCAGGTTGGGTGGTTTATGTCTCTCAGGCTATATTTATATATTTCTTTTTACGAACCTGTAATCCCATTATTTGGGGTAAAGTCTGGGCGACTGAATGGAGCCGAGCATTTACCGGCTGGATGCCTTTCCTGATGCCTATGCCGAGTTCTCAGCAGATACTGTCTCTTGTGCGCTAGGAGAGAAATATCTGCTGCTACCCAGGATTGAACTCTCAACCTTCCGAGTGGAAGGCGAGCGTCTTCACCACTAAGCCACCCGGCTGCTCTACTTTATGCCTCTTAGACTATTCCTAGGAAAATGGAGTGCAGATGAAGAGAATTGATGTTTTTCTGGGGAATACGTTCACACCACTTCTGAACGTGTGGACTTCAAACAGTCACTAAACGAACCATTATAATTTGAGGACTACCTGTACTCTGCCTTTCTTTTAAGTTCTTTTAAACTGAAGTTTCCAACAATTGCTTGAAATAAATCGTTTTTGTCAGAGCGTGCATAGTCTTGTTGTGCGAGAAAACCCAGGAGTAAACACAGTAAACAGTGGTCTATAGTAAATGGTGGTTTATCTTACACTATCTACAATATCATACACCAGGAACAATATACATACACATGCTAATACAGCAGGAACCAACACACCACAGTTACGGCAGGAAAACGGAAGAGAGAGCACATATCTGCGGACCCTTCCCTTTTATACAAGGCTCTTAAAAGGACAAAGGCCCAGCTGGCTCTTAAAGGGACACAGACCCTGCTGAGTCATTCCCAACATTACATCATACATCTTACATCATACATCTTACATAAAAGCTGGTTAGCTTTTAAATCATTATCTTGACAATTTTCAATAAGGTGTCATGGTTCCGACAGATGAAACTCTTCAAAAGAACTTCGAGGCATTGTTTACCTTAAAGAATCTTTATTTTGAATAGCATAATATCGGCACTGCATAATCGAAGCCAAAAACTGAATTCCCCTCCCCTGGACACATAGTATCAAAGCACAATTCCCTCCTCCAATTAACAGTCATAAATCACATTCCCCAATTAGGTTGAATCGCGGGCCTCCTCTCCAGTTCTCCAGCTGGCCAATTTCTTATCAGTTCTGGTTACAATAACCTTGTTTCTCATGCTAGGTTTAGTGTTGTTATATTTAGTTGGACTCTCGTTCACATCTGCCGTCCCAGCATCATCTAACTCTAAAAGCAAAAGGTAAAAGATGGCTACATTTCCATCTGTTGTCAATGCAAAAACATCCAATGTGAGCAGCGTTGACATAAGGATTAACAATAAATGCAACAATAATATGTTGTGGATGGATGGATGCATGGATGGACAGAGGGATGGAGGGATGATTGACAGACAGACAGATAGACGTATGAGTCAGTTGTCAAGCAGCCAAATGTAAACCACGTGACCCTGGGGATGCTGCAATGGTCATAATTGTGAAAAACGGTCATAAGTCACTTTTTTTTAGTGGTGTTGTAATTTCAAACAGCCACTAACTGTTGTAAATCGAGGATTACCTTTATAGGCCTTGGTTTTTGATTCTTTAGCTGCATACAGTATTTAGAAATAGATTGTAACTTGCAATGGATTCCCATGAATACATCAGCGGGGACAGAAGTAATTTCTTGATGTTTCTTGATCCCTCATTCTGCATCTGGCGATAAAATCCTGTGGCATTTGACGAAACTCAGCATGTTTAATGACAATATATGTATACAACATTGTACGTAATATATACAATTTGTTCAGAGCTCTGCGTAAAGTTATGATTATAAGGAAGAAGGAAGTGACGCAACGGAGGAATATTGCGAAAGTTACAGAAATAAATGTGACTTATGCAAGGTGGGAAGGTGTAGGTCTTTTCTGATTTCAGAATGTTCCCAAGTACACCAAATTATATTCTGTGTCTATAATTCCTGTGTTCTTAATCCCTGCATATTTTTTTGAATAAATATTTATGGGGCTCACGGCCTTTTGAATGGAAGGACTGATTGAACAATTTGTGTTTTTTGCTGCTCTCGTTCCAGGATGCTCCTGAGATGAAGTTGCCAGATGTGCAGATATGCAGAGAAGAAAGAAAGAAAGAAAGAAAGAAAGAAGGGAGGGAGGGAGGGAGGGAAGGAAGGAAGGAAGGAAGAAAGAAAGAAAGAAAGAAAGAAAGAAAGAAAGAAAGAAAGAAAGAAAGAAAGAAAGAAAGAAAGAAAGAAAGAAAGAAAGAAAGAAAGAAAGGGCTTTGTTGTTGTGATAGTAATGGAGAATCCATAGCAACATAGATAACATATAGACCAGGCCTGGTCCATTGAAAAACCTAAAATTTTCAGGCCTAAAGACGTCATTTGTGAATAGCACGAAATACTTCCTGAGCACCTGGAGAAAGCCATATCATCCAATGCACAGAATATTCTTGTTCTCTAGCCTTCCTTCCCTCCCTCCCTCCCTCCCTCCCTCCCTTGCTCGCTCTTTCTTTCTTTCTTTCTTTCTTTCTTTCTTTCTTTCTTTCTTTCTTTCTTTCTTTCTTTCTCTCTCCTTCCTTCCTCCCTCTCTTCTCCTTCCTTCCTTCTCTCCCTCCATTCTCTTTCCTCCCTTCCTCCCTTCTTCCTCCTCCCTCCCTCCCATCTCTCCCTCCATTTTTCTTTCTTATTCTGCTTCCTTCTTCCTTTCTTCCCCCTCTCTCTCCCTCCCTTTCTTTCTCATTCTTATTCCCATTCTCCTTCCTTCCTTCCTTCCTTCCCTTCCTTTCCCCTTCCCACTCTCCATCCCAACCTCCATCCCTTCCTTTCCCTCTTCCTTCCTTCCCTCCCTCCCATTCTCTTGCTCTTCCTTCCTTCCTTCCTTCCTTCC
>NW_015392552.1:4133-6942 GCF_001527695.2 Protobothrops mucrosquamatus | reverse complement strand
GAGGACCACTCGCTGAGTACGGCCGGTCAGCCAGCTACGGATCCATCTGGTGGTGATGCTGTCTACCCCACATTTTTCTATCTTGTCAAGTAGTAGGTTGTGATGTACTTTATCAAATGCCTTACTGAAGTCCAAGTAAATTATATCCACAGCATTCCTCTCATCCACTAATTTTGTCACTTGGTCAAAGAATGCAATTAGATTTGTCTGGCATGATCTATTTTTGACAAACCCATGTTGGCTTTTAGTAATGACTTTGTTTGCCTCTAGGTGTTCGTTGATTCGTTGTTTGATTATCTTTTCCAGGATCCTCCCAGGTATTGAGGTCAGGCTGATAGGTCTGTAATTTCCTGGGTCCATTTTTTTCCCTTTTTTGATGGGAACTACATCAGCTCTTTTCCAATCCTCTGGTAGTTCCCCTGTGCTCCAGGATCTCTGAAAAATATAGTTCAGTGGTTCAGAGATCACATTTGCTAGTTCCTTGAGAACCTTGGGGTGTAATCCATCTGGTCCTGGCGATTTGAACTCGTCTAGGCTGGACAGGTGCTCACTTACTATTTTCTTGCCTATCTTAACTTGTGTTTCTATTCTGTTTCTATTCTGTTCTATTCTGTAAGTTGAAGGGGGTCAACTTATTTTCGAAAGAACCTGAAGGCAGGACAAGAAACTATGGATGGAAACTAGTCAAGGAGAGAAGCAACCTGGAATTAAGGAGAAACTTCCTGACAATGAGGACAATTAACCAGTGGAACAACCTGCCTTCAGAAGTTGTAGGCACTTCATGACTGGAGCTTTTTAAGAAGACACTGGACAGCTCAAGCAGAGGTAGGACTAGAAGACCTCCAAGGTCCCTTCCAGATCTATTCTGATTAACTTTCTCATATCAAAGTATAAAAGTAATAAGAATTATTAACAGGAATAGAAGAAAGACGAGATTAAAAGTCCAAAGCCCTCTGTTAAATTGATATCCTCATTGTGATTCATTCTGTCTCTCTCTTTCACAAACACACACACACACACTCACCAAGATAGATTTGGGAAGTGTAAACCCTGAAACCAAAAGAACAAACAGGAGATATCCACGGACACGAATCTGGACTGAACATAGCAAAAGGTTGATTGAGCTGCCCACATCCCATTTTTCACCGATGTATCAAAAGCAAAGTGCTCCATTGATGGATGAAGGTCACTCAACCACGTTGCTGGCACAGTGAATGGACTAGCGTTGCCGAGGCAACGGGATGCGATGCTTTTCTGCTAGGCTTTATCATCATACAATTCCAAAAACAAAAAAAAAGAGGATGTCACATGTCTGCTAATCAACAGGTGAGCCTGTTGTGGCTTGCTCCTTTCAACGGTGTGAACTTCGCGCATTGCCACCTCCGAAAACGAAGGAGGCAACGGAGGGTTTTGAAGCGGCGTACCGAACCCGCAAGAAGACCTTCTCTTCTCACATCTGTGGGACTTTATAAGGCACAACACAATGCCAACACAATGCCAGCTTCACTGACTAAACGGCTCTCCATCTGCAAAAAGGTTACACCGATAAAATCGATTAGCCGCTTGAGGCGACGCGAAATGAATTTGTTTTTGCGAAATGTTAACGCAGCCGTCTGAAGGGACATCGGGAGCAAGCCCTGTATTTTAAAAATAGCGGTTTTGGTCCGAGCTGTTTAAGTGAAGGAAGAAGGAGGAAGGCAGAATTTTTAAAGATGGAAACTTTGCTTCTGTTCAGAAGCTCTCGTTTGGATGAGGTCCTCCATTTACCGCTGCAATTTAACCCCACATTTTTATTGCTAAGCGAAACGTACGTCAAATGAGTTTTGCCCCATTTCATCACCTACCTTGCTGCAGCTGTTAAATGAATCACTGCAGTTGTGAAGCCAGACACGCGGTTGTTAAGTGAATCTGGCTCCCTCCGTCAACTTTGCTTGTCAGAAGGTTGCAAAAGGGGGGAAATCAAATGACTGCGGGACTCTGCAACCGTCGTAAATAGGAGTCAGTGGTCAAGCGTCTGAATTCTGATTTACGGGACCATGGAGGTGCTGAAAGAGTCTTAAGTACTATGTTTCCCTGAAAATAAGCCCTAGCTTGATTTTTGGGGGTGGGCCTAATATAAGCCCTACCCCAAAAATAAACCCTGGTTTTGGGGCAAGGCACACCCCTAAAAATCAAGCTGGGGCGGGGGTAGGGGGTGGTGGAGCTGCCCCATGTGCCCCACACAAACTTGCAGCCAGGCCTCTCCTTGCTAGCCCACTTCTTCTGTGGCGTCTTCTGCAGCCAGGCTTGAATTTCTCAGTCACAGGCCTTTCCGGAAGGACACTGTAGCCGAGAACCGAGCTATAGATTGAATCCATTGCTTGGTAATCAACCGCAGTGGCCTTCCAGAAAGACCTTTGACCGCGAAATGCAGGCCTGATCTCCATTCTGAGCTGCAGAATGAAGCTGCTCCTTCAGCCGCAGAAGAACTGGGCCCAGTCTTATTTTCGGGAAAACACGGTATGAAAAATGGCCGTCTCACTTTTTTCCGTTGTCATAGTAAAGTTAAACGGTCACTAAATGAACTGTGGAAACCGCTGAAAGGACCGTGTTGTAAGAAGACGTTTCCACACCCATTTGCACTATTCAGGTGACCCTGAGGCAGGGGTAGGCAACCTTGGCTCTTTTATGACTCGTGGACTTCAATTCCCAGAATTCCTGAGCCAGCCATGCTGAGGGAAAAGGGAGAGGTTTCCAAGCTGAGCCATGCTGGCTCAGGAATTCTGGGAGTTGAAGTCCACCAGTCATAAAAGAGCCAAGGTTGCCTACC
>NW_015392551.1:38204-40492 GCF_001527695.2 Protobothrops mucrosquamatus | reverse complement strand
CCTCAGGGTGATGAGGGGATTGTGGCGTTGTTGCCATGAACAAACGGGAGACCTCAAATCCCTGGATGGAGATGAGGAGAAAGATTGGCACCTGGTTGGCACCTGGCTGGGCTGAATCCAGGGAGCCCCCCCCCAGTCTTCCCAAGCCAGAATCAGACCATCTCTTGAGGCTCAGCAAAGAGAGAACTTCCCCCTCCCTGTTTTCAGGAAGTGAGAAGGCCCGTTGGAGAAGCGAGGGAAATGGAGAGCTGCCAAAATACCTTTCTCAACACATCAGAACGGTTAGTTTTTTCCTGGATGGGACAAATACGTGGGGCAGAGAACCCAGATCTTTATCAACAGAAGCCCATCGTGTTTGCAACTGGTTTGGGGCCGTTGCTCCTTCCTGGATCTTCGGTTGCAAAATAGGATCCTGGGTAACCACACATGTTTGCACATTGGAATTACAAAGTGTACCTTGACTGAAGCCATTGGATGTCTCAGTCACAGCTGGGGCTCAGCCAGTTCCATCTCTGTCTTGCAAGATGGAGGCCAGGGGTGAAAGCGATTAGCAGGCGAGGAAACAGGGAGACATCCAGAAAACCAGGATACTCAGGATACATCTGAATGCAGCTTCTGTTCCACTGGTTGATTGTCCTCACTGTCAGGAAGTTTCTCCTCAATTCTAGGTTGCTTCTCCCTCTGACCAGCTTCCACCCATTGCTTCCTGCTTCTCTCGGTGTCAGCTGCAGGAAAGGATGCGTTCTGGTTTTTTTACATCCTTCTTAGCTTTTCTATTGCCTCTTTGGAAAGGTGTGTCAATGTGGATTGTGTGTCAGTTCATGGCTGATTTGTTTTTCCGTTATCCTCCATGCCCTCTAGGAGGAACTTTGAAGACAAGATCTGTCATGGGACAATTCAGCACTGATTGGCCACTGGGACTCCACACTCTGGCTCACCCTGGCCTTGAGGACTACTAACCTGAGAGGGTTCAAACTTGAAGCAAGACAAGGCCCACTGCAACTCACTGGTCCCTCTCTTGAGTTACTCTGTGTTGATTGCCCCACAGTGAGTTGTCCCACCAGGGACAAGTCATTTGAGTCAAGTTGTCCCCTTCTGCCAGGTCGGGTCTTTCTCTGAGGGGCTTCCACCCATCGCTTCTTGTCCCACCCCCAGGTTCTTGGGCAAATGTTCAACCAAGCCCCTCGTAAGTGTAAAGAAGGGACCTTTCACCACTTATGGTGGATATGCGATAAAGCAAAGAAATATTGGAGTAGGATTCATATCCTCATACAGAAAATACTTAAAGTAGAGATAAAGATGAAACTGGAAACTTTTCTTCTGGGCTTAATGGGAAAAGACTTGGGGGGAAAACATGGAACTTTGATCTTATATATGTTGAGGGCAGCAAGGCTATTATTGCATGCACAAAAGTGGAAGGACGTTTTGATTCCCACTCTGGGAGAACGGCTACAGAAGAAGCTGATGGAGTTGGGCAGAGACGGCTGAACTGGCTGTTTTGATCTGTTGGAAGAGAAGTCTTCATCCTGGTTCATCCCAGCTGGGGATAAACAACATGGCGACTGCTTTAGAAAGAAGGTTGCAGTTTACTGAAGAGCCAGACAGAAAGGAAAGAGGAGAGAAAAGGGACTGAGCACGTGTGGGGAGTGGGTTTTTATACCCTCTGGAGCCTTTTGTTTGGAGTTGTTCCTGTTCCTGTGGCATGAACTTTGACCTGAGTCTGAGTGTGCCTTTCTGGCATTCTGATGGTGGTGGGTCAATCTTATTATGTCCAAAGGTCATATCCTGCTTCCCTGGGGCTGAGGACTCTTAGAGTTTGGATGGGGTATGCAGATTTTAGGTCTTTGTCTTCTTAATCTTCTAGCTCCAACTTTCCTGAATGGTCTGCATCTCGATTTCTATAGAGCTGGTTTCTGCTTGGGGGAGGCGGACTTGGGGCTATTAAGAAAAATTGGGCATGCTTTTCTGCCTTTAAGGAAATATATTTTTCTGCACTTTTAATATTTCCTTTTCTGGGGGGGCTAACCTCCCACAGATCAAAGAAAAGAATATAAGTCCTTTTCTTCTTACCTGGAGACTGGTTTTGGACTTCGAGTTTGAGGTGGGAAAAAAAACCAAGACTTTGATTTGGGGTTTTAATGATTAGATTGATTTGTTGTTAAAGAAATGGCTAGTTTATACTCTTATGGAAATGTAAAAAGTTGAGTTTCGTTGTGAATGCTTCATTCTACCGCAACGGAGGAAGTGGGAAGTCAATGCCTTTTAATTCTTTTCCCCTTCTCCTCCTC
>NW_015392551.1:28776-30137 GCF_001527695.2 Protobothrops mucrosquamatus | reverse complement strand
ATCTATCTATCTATCTATCTATCTATCTATCTATCTATCTATCTATCTATCTATCTATCTATCTATCTATCTATCTATCTATCTATCTATCTATCTATCTATCTATCTATCTATCTATCTATCTATCTATCTATCTATCTATCTATCTATCTATCTATCTATCTCATAAACGGGACTCATAAAACCCCATCAGTACATTCTTTATTTATAAAGTCATGTAAATCATCAACCTCAGTGTATTCAACCTACTTAGAAGGAGCTTCAGGGCTATAAGGAATAATGGAGGACCTCAAAACCTCTCTAGGAGATCAGAAAGGGCCGTTTCCTCTCAGCCAAACCTAAAGCAAATGCATTGAATGCTGAAGGAGAAGATGGCCGACCTCTAACGGCTGCCTGGCAAAGACTTGAGAGTGGACAACAGGAGACCCTCCCTCCAAAGATGGAGGAGAACCATGTGGAAGGGACAGAGAGATGCGGGAACATTACTCTTCTGACCAGAATAACAGAAGAGCTGGAAGGGACCTTGGAGGTCTTCCAGTCCAACCCCTTGCTCAAGCAGGAGACCCACATCCAGAATCTCCTGAATCCCGTAGGAGAAGGGGTCGCCCAAAGCCTCCTGGGCTGAGTCAGAGGGCTGGCAGCCTCCCTGAAGGGAAGGGAGGACGCAGGTGGTAGAGATGGTGGGGGAGACTGGAGAAGGACCAGCCGAGATGACTCAGCCTGGGAAGATGGAGGCAACCTCAGGGTGATGAGGGGATTGTGGCGTTGTTGCCATGAACAAACGGGAGACCTCAAATACCTGGATGGAGATGAGGAGAAAGATTGGCACCTGATTGGCACCTGGCTGGGCTGAATCCAGGGAGGGCCCCCCCAGTCTTCCCAAGCCAGAATCAGACCATCTCTTGAGGCTCAGCAAAGAGAGACCTTCCCCCTCCCTCCATGCTCTCCGTCCGTCCTTCTGAGTTGGGACTGGCCTCCACTGCCTGGTCTCTCTAATGGCTGGAGAAGACCCGGATGTTCTCCTTTCGTGGCTTTCCTATTTGGGATTTGGACCATCCGAGGGCAGATCCAAGAAGGAGTTTGGGAGAAGCTGAAAAGGGAGCTGAACGTGAGACTGATGTTGAACTGAATACTTTATTTGGCCCAGTGTGATCAAGCACACAAGGAGCTCTCAATGAACTGGACGTGAAAAGCATCAGAGTCCTCACCACCCCCATGACAATAAGAGGGAGGAGTAAAGAAAATAGGGATTAATAACAATACGGCAGCCACTGTCAATACATGCAATGTTAAATATTCATTCTGTTTTTGCCCAATACTGGAAAAATGAAAACTTACCAACTGAAGAGGATTTAAGTAAG
>NW_015392551.1:16607-19697 GCF_001527695.2 Protobothrops mucrosquamatus | reverse complement strand
GGGGGGGCTGGAGAAGGACCAACTCAGCTGCCTCAGCCTGGGAAAACAGACACAAACTCAGTGTCAACGCTGAGTGTCAGACACATGACACTCAGGGTGATGATGAGATTCTGGCATTGTTGCCATAAACAAATGGGAGACCTCAAATCCCTGGATGGAGATGAGAAGAAAGATTGGCACCTGGCTGGCACCTGGCTGGGCTCCATTGAGGGAGGGACTTTAGGGCACTGGGTGACCGGGAACCCTTCTGTTCCTTCCTTATTTATTAGCTTAGAATCAGAGGTAGTCAACCTTGGCTCTTTTATGACTGGTGGACTTCAACTCCCAGAATTCCTGAGCCAGCCATGCTGAGGGGAAAGCGAGAGGTTTCCAAGCTGAGCCATGCTGGCTCAGGAATTCTGGGAGTTGAAGTCCACGAGTCATAAAAGAGCCAAGGTTGCCTACCCCTGGCTTAGATCTTGCCAGTCTGAAGCTCCTGAGGCCCCAAGAGGAAAATAAAATAGATAAATACATCAAAGCAAAATAGAAGCCCCTCCCCTCCTGTAAGAGAAGAGCAGGCAGCACTGGGGGTGGGTGGAGATAAACATGTTATTAACTTAGAATCACTCTTTTCCCACATGCGCTCTAAGTCCAACCCCTCCTGAATTCCATTGACCCTTATCTGGTGCCTAGACAGTGTTCAACTTGAGTTGACCAGGTTCTCGTTGACGGACTTGAATCAATTATCTATGTGCAACCTAACCCATGGTCCTCATTCTTTGCACCTGGCACCTCCCTTGCCCTGCCCCACCCATTAATTCTCTCATTTCATTTGCTGATTGTTGTCAGGAAATTCCTCCTTAATTCCAAGTTGTTTCTCTCCTTGATTAGCTTCCATCCGTTGCTTCTTGCCCTCTAAGGCAGGGGTCCTCAATCTTGGCAACTTTAAGACTTGGGGACTTCAACTCCCAGAATTCTTAAAGTTGCCAAGATTGAGGACCCCTGCTCTAAGGTACCCGGAGGCAGGACAAGAAGCAACGGGTGGAAACTCATCAAGGAGAGAAGCAACCTGGAACTAAGGAGAAACTTCCTGACAGTCAGAACAATTAACCAGTGGAACAACCTGCCTCCAGAAGCAGTGAATGCTCCAACACTGGAAGTCTTTAAGAAGAGACTGGACAGCCATTTGTCCGAAATGTTATAGGGTTTCCTGCCTGAGCAGGGGGTTGGACTAGATGACCTCCAAGGTCCCTTCCAACTCTGTTATTCTGTTCTGTATCTGATGGCTCTTGCTTCATGGGCTGGGCAATCTGCAGAGCTGTCAGGAAAAGGAAATGAAGCCTCCGGGATCAGCAGGATGAAGCCCTTGGAAAGAGTAAAGTTATAAGAGCCGGTGTGTGTGTGTGGAGGGGTGTCTCCCCTTACCTTTTTGTCCCATCGAAGGGGGAAGCTCCGTCAAGAGGAAGAGGAGGCCCAGAAGCAGGAGGAGGCCATGCGCAGCCTTCATGGTGCTGGTTCAGGGGGAATGTGCGCTGGGGCTGGAGCGCTGGGTATTTAAGTCCTGTTTTCAGGAAGTGAGAAGGCCCGTTGAAGAAGAAAGGGAAATGGAGAGCTGCCAAAATACCTTTCTCAACACATCAGAAACGTTAGTTTTTCCCTGGATGGGACAAATAGGTTGGGCAGAGAACTCAGATCTTTATCAACGGAGGCTCAGCTTGGAAACCTCTCCCTTTTCCCTCAGCAAGGCTGGCTCAGGAATTTTGGGAGTTGAAGTCCACCAGTCATAAAAGAGCCAAGGTGGCCTACCCTTGGTATAGCGTTTCCTGCCTGAGCAGGGGGTTGGACTAAATGACCTCGAAGGTTCCTTCCAACTTTTATTATTATTATTATTATTATTATTATTATTATTATTATTATTATTATTATTATTATTATTATTATTATTATTANACTTCCCCCTCCCTCCACGCTCTCCGTCCGTCCTTCTGAGCTGGGACTGGCCTCCACTGCCTGGTCTCTCTAAGGGCTGGAGAAGACCCGGTCCTTCTCCTTTCGTGGCTGTCCTGTTTGGGGCTTGGCTCACCCAAGGACAGATCCAAGAAGGGTGGAAGCCTCAAGGATTCCAGAGAGATCCGCCTGGATCCAGTCCATGCTGGGATCTACGAAACTCTGCAGAGTGGCCTAAGGCTCAGTGCTCTGACCTTGCACGGGGTCCATGCACTGAATGCTGCAACTGTAAGGGCAACACTTCTGATCAGCAGCACAGTCCCCGTCACTTCCACACAACTCCACACAAGTAGTGATGGTGCCTAGAACTGTCAGGGGACACCGGCCAGGCTTCCCTGAAAAATAGAAGATATTCCAGTTGTTTGTGGTTTTGTTCTATGTTAGCTGATTACGCTGAACTAGTCAAACAAAAAAGGGTTCAAGGATCGATTTATGAATGTTTCTCATTTTGTTTTGTGTAATAATACTTTTATATTAACTTTAATTTTAGATCATGGGAAAATATTCATTTAAGGAGAAACTTCCTGACAGTGAGAACAATTAACCAGTGGAACCACCTGCCTCCAGAAGCAGTGAATGCTCCAACACTGGAAATTTTTAAGAAGAGACTGGACAGCCATTTGTCCGAAATGGTATAGGGTTTCCTGCCTGAGCAGAGGGTTGGACTAGATGACCTTCAAGGTCCCTTCCAACTTTACTACTACTACTACTACTACTACTATTATTATTATTATTATTATTATTATTATTATTATTATTATTATTATTATTATTATTATTATTATTATTATTATTATTATTATTATTATTATCTATGTCTATCTCTCTCACTCTCTCTCTCTGTCTGTCATCTACTATCTATCTATCTATCTATCTATCTATCTATCTATCTATCTATCTATCTATCATCTCATCTATCTGTCTGTCTGTCTCTCTGTCTATCATCTCATCTATCTCCTCTATCTATCTATCTATCTATCTATCTATCTATCTATCTGTCTGTCTGTCTGTCTGTCTGTCTGTCTCTCTGTCTCTCTGTCTATCATCTATCTATCTATCTATCTATCTATCTATCTATCTATCTATCTATCTATCTATCTATCT
>NW_015392551.1:11121-12813 GCF_001527695.2 Protobothrops mucrosquamatus | reverse complement strand
GAGTTTTGTCCAAACCAATCCCTTAGATTTTGAAGCTGTTCTTCTTCTGCCTGGACCTCGTTTGCCTTCAATCTTTCCTTGGAGGATTAAATGGAGTAGGCCGTATTTTTCTGGGTGTCGCATCACAAGTCCGAAATATTCTAATTTTCGTTTTTTAATTGTTTTGATGATTTCCCTGGGCTTTCCCAGGCGGCTGATCCCCTCCTCATTTCTGATCTTGTCAACCCAGCTTCTACGTAACAGCCACCTGTAAACCCACATTTCAGATGCTTCTAGTCTCTTCAGGTGGCCTTCGGTCAGAGACCAACTCTGGACTCCATAGAGCAGGGTCGAATAGAATAGAATAGAATAGAATAGAATAGAATAGAATAGAGTAGAGTAGAGTAGAGTAGAGTAGAGTAGAGTAGAGTAGAGTAGAGTAGAGTAGAGTAGAGTAGAGTAGAGTAGAATTAGAAATAAGAATAGAACAGAACAGAATAGAACAGAACAGAACAGAACAGAATAGAATAGAATAGAATAGAATAGAATAGAATAGAATAGAATAGAATAGAATATTGTTCCACTAATTAATTAATTAGTTGTTCTCACTGTCAGGAAGTTTCTCCTTAGTTCTAGGTTGCTTCTCTCCTTGATTAGTTTCCAACCATTGTTTCTTCTCTTGCCCTCTGGTGCTTTGGAGAATAATTTGACCCCCTCTTCTTTGTGGCAAGAGGGAGTCAAATTATTCTCCAAAGCACCAGAGGGCAAGACAAGAAACAATGGTTGGAAACTGATCAAATACTGGAATTCTGCTTTCTCTGCTGGCTTTGCACAGTCCTGCAGCCCCCTCCCCCAAAACATAGGGGGAAAGTTGGAACTCCCCCTCTGGATATCGAGAGAAGTGCTCTTTTCTTGGGTCTCCTGGAAGTTACCCAGAATTCTTAAGCTAAGTTCAGAATTGCTACAAGGAGTGAGGTTGAAGTTCTTAGCTGGGCCACTCAGCACACACACACACACACACACACACACACACGGGCTAATTCTGGGCTGGGTCCTTGGCGGTTCTGGGACTGCATACAGCAGAGGGGACAAGGTATACCATCCCCAAATAAGCAGAGACAGCCAAGCAGAAAACAATATCCTAATCAAGGACCTACCAAGGATGATGATGATGATGATGATGATGATGATGATGATGACGATAATAATAATAATAATAATAATAATAATAATAATAATAATAATAATAATAATAATAATAATAATAATAATAATAATAAAGTTGGAAGGGACCTTGGAGGTCTTCTAGTCCAACCCCCTGCTCATGCAGGAAACCCTATACCATTTTGGACAAATGGCTGTCCAGTCTCTTCTTTAAAACTTCCAGTGTTGGAGCATTCACCGCTTCTGGAGGCAGGTGGTTCCACTGGCTAATTGTTCTCACTGTCAGGAAGTTTCTCCTTAGTTCTAGGTTGCTTCTCTCTTTCATGAGTTTCCATCCGTTGCTTCTCATCCTGCCTTCTGGAGAACAGCTTGACTCCCTCTTCTTTGGGGCAGCCCCTGAGATACTGGAAGACGGCTATCCTGTCCCCCCTCGTCCTTCTCTTCGTTAAACTAGACCTACCCAATTCCAGCAGCCGTTCCTTATATGTTTTAGCCTCCAGTTCCCTGATCATCTTTGTTGCTCTTCTCTGCACTCTTTCTAGAGTCTCA
>NW_015392551.1:0-10974 GCF_001527695.2 Protobothrops mucrosquamatus | reverse complement strand
ACCGTAAATAAATTGTTGACATTGGTTTGAAGCCGGGTTGTAGTAGAAGCGAGGCATTTTGGCTTTACATGGTCCGGTTTCATAAGGAAGAGAACAAAACTCTGTGACAAATTGAAGGAGGGACGTTATTCGATTGGCTGGCTCAAAAGTCTTCAACTCACTTCCCCAACCTGGCGCCCTCTTAGCATGCTCAGTCTGCAAACAGTCCAGAGGCACCTAAGATGTATTAATTTGGTTTCCTGCTCTGGGGGGTCGGACTAGTCCAGGGGTAGGCAACCTTGGCTCTTTTATGACTGGTGGACTTCAACTCCCAGAATTCCTGAGCAAGCCACGCTGAGGGGAAAGGGAGAGGTTTCCAGGCTGAGCCAGGCTGGCCCAGGAATTCTGGGAGTTGAAGTCCACGAGTCATGAGGGGGCCATAGTTCCCCCATGCTGGCTCAGGAATTCTGGGAGTTGAAGTCCACGAGTCATGAGGGGGCCATAGTTCCCCCATGCTAGCTCAGGAATTCTGGGAGTTGAAGTCCAGGAGTCATGAAGGAGCCAAAGTTTTCCCCATGCTGGCTGAGGAATTCTGGGAGTTGAAGTCCACGAGTCATGAGGGGGCCATAGTTCCCCCATGCTGGCTCAGGAATTCTGGGAGTTGTAGTCCACGAGTCATGAAGAGGCCATAGTTCCCCCATGCTGGCTCAGGAATTCTGGGAGTTGAAGTCCACAAGTCATTAGGAGGCCATAGTTCCCCCATGCTAGCTCAGGAATTCTGGGAGTTGAAGTCCACGAGTCATAAAAGAGCCAAGGTTGCCTACCCCTGGACTAGACGGCTGAATGATGGATCCTGTTGGGGTCTTTGGTGCTTTCTGAGCTTGGATGTTGGGTAGTTTTTTTGAAGACATTTCATCACTGAAAAAGGGAACCTCCTCATGAACCCTGATAATGTTACCTAGTTTGGGATCATGAAAAGTCCACAAGAAAAGAACCAAGCTCAGAGAGCACCAAGGACCCCTTGTGTCAACCCTGAGCTGCAAATATTATTCTGTATTAATCTGCATTGAGTAAGGATAGGAGAGCCTTCCTCCAAAATTGCATTTCTCTTTCTTACCCCCACCTCCCATTTCTGTCTCCTCTTCAGCTGACACCCAACTACCATCTCAAGAACTTTCCCAGAAGAGAGACCACCAAGCCAGAGGTTCTAGACTGGGGCTCTTGGTTTTCCCTCCCTGGGGGAGAACTCTGCCCTCTGATCACATCAGCCCCTCCCAGCAAAAGGTTTCAAGATCATTCTGGAAACTCACTTGGACGGTCCTGGCTGGAGACGGGGGTCAGCTCTGCCCAGAGGGTGAGGAGTCCCAGCAGGAGAAGAAGACTTCCAGAAGACATGATGATGCTGTCTGCCCCACACTTGGGCTGCTCGGTCTATTTATTCTCCCCACTGGGAATTTCACCCCTGCAGATCCAGGAAGAAGGATGACCCAATGCAGTGACAATACACATTCCTTTCTCTTTCACAAGATGGTGACCCTATACCTTATTACAGACAAATGGTTGTCCAGTCTCTTCTTAGAAACTTCCATAGTTGGAGCATTCTTCGGGAGGCAGGTTGTTCCACTGGTTAATTGTCCTCCCTGTTAGGAAGTTTCTCCTTAGTTCTAGGTTGCTTCTCTCCTTGATTAGTTTCCATCCGTTGTTTCTTGTCCTGCCTTCAGGTGCTTTGGAGAATAACTTTTTTTTTATTTTTTATTTTTCCAAACTCTCCCCATACATATACTGTGATATTTATCAGATGTTAACATACATTCTTTTTACATTCTTATATATAAGATACTTTTAATAAAATGAAATAAATACATACAAATGACTTTTGGTGTTGCTCGCCCATTTCCCTTTTCACTGTATCCGCACTTCTTCTTCTCTACCTTCTTTCTCCCTTTCTTCTCTTTCTTCCCTACTTCCCTCTTCTTCCTCTTTGGAGAATAACTTGACTCCGTCTTCTTTGGGGCAGCCCCTGAGATACTGGATGGCTGCTATCATGTCCCCCCTCGTCCTTCTCTCCATTCAACTAGACATCCTCAATTCCAGCAACCGTTCCTTATAAGTTTTAGCCTCCAGTCCCCTGATCATCTTTGTTGCTCTTCTCTGCACTCTTTTAGAGTCTCAGCATCTTTTTTACATCGTGGTGACCAAAACTGGATGCAGTATTCCAAGTGTGGCCTTACCAAGGCCTTGTAAAGGGGTATTAACACTTCACGTGATCTTGATTCTATCCCTCTGTTAATGCAGCCTAGCACTGTGTTGGCTTTTTTAGAAGGTTCCTTCCAATTCTGTTATTCTGTTATTCCATTTCGTTTGGCTTAGAGCTGAAGCACCTCGTTGCAAATTCTCCTACCGAAATGTAAAACTTCCATTTTTAGCTGACCCTTCGGTTACTGCTCTGGTTTTTCACAGTTTCTCTGACACTTGTTCTGCTTTCCACACAGTAGTAATTTTCTTTTCCCCCCCCTTTTATTGGGGGGGGGGTAGGTTTCCTGCCAGAGTTCAGATAGCTTTAAAGATTATGATTGATTTCAGCTAAAATTCCCCAAAGTTGTCTTTCTTCCTTCCTCAAACACTTAAAATCTCTGAAGACCTGTTCTCTCTCATTCCAGAGAGCGAAAGGGGGTGTGAGTTACAGGAAGCAGAATCAATGGACTGAGGGGAAAAAAAATCCTCATTGCTAGAAGAGTTGGACAACTCAAAGCCAATACAATGGGCTTCCTTTCACTGGGGGGTGGGGGATTCAAGCAGAGGCTGGAAAGCCATCCACCCAGGAAACTTTAATCCAACTATCCAACTGCTTGGACTGCTTGAAAGATGCTGAGACTCTAGAAAGAGTGCAGAGAAGAGCAACAAAGATGATTAGGGGACTGGAGGCTAAAACATATAAGGAACGGCTGCTGGAATTGGGTATGTCTAGTTTAATGAATTAGATTTAGAATTAGATAAGGGCCAATGACACTGTAAAAAGGTTGAACGTAATTTGCTTGTGGCAATGTAGGGATTCTAAGCTAAACCTTCTTTTCATTCTGCCCCCTGGACCCTCCAGTCTTTCTCCTCCACCACCACTTATGGAACTAGGTGCTATGATATAAAAAAGATGTTGAGACTCTGGAAAGAGTGCAGAGAAGAGCAACAAAGATGATCAGGGGTCTGGAGGCTAAAACATAAAGAACAGTTGCTGGAATTGGATATGTCTGGTTTGATGAAGAGAAGGACGAGGGGGGACAGGATAGCAGTCTTCCAGTATCTCAGGGGCTGCCCCAAAGAAGAGGGAGTCAAGTTCTTCTCCAGAGCGCCTGAAGGCAGGAGAAGAAGCAACAGATGGAAACTGATCAAGGAGAGAAGCAACCTAGAACTAAGGAGAAACTTCCTGACAGAATAATTAATCAATGGAATAGCTTATCTCCTGTGGTTGCACTGGAAAAAGTGCAGAGAAGAGCCACAAAGACGATTAGGGGACTGGAGGCTAAAACATATAAGGAAAGATTGATGGAATTGGGTATGTCTAGTTTAACGAAGAGAAGGATGAGGGGGGACATGATAGCAGCCTTCCAATATCTCAGGGGCTGCCCCAAAGAAGAGGGAGTCAAGCTATTCTCCAAAACGCCTGAAGGCAGGACAAGAAGCAACGGATGGAAACCCATCAAGGAGAGAAGCAACCTGGAACTAAGGAGAAACTTCCTGACAGTGAGGACAATTAATCAGTGGAACAACCTGCCTCCAGAAGCGGTGAATGCTCCAACATGGAAGTCTTTAAGAAGAGACTGGACAGCCATTTGTCTGAAATGGTATAGGGTTTCCTGCCTGAGCAGGGGGTTCGACTAGATGACCTCAAAGGTCCCTTCCAACTCTATTGTTATTGTTATTGAATCCACATATCCTTCAAATGGGATTTTCCTGGCTCTGCTGCCAGTCTGGAGTTTTGCTTGACCACTGAAATGATCCCTGGACATTGAGATGGGCCTGTCTACCTTTTCCCTCAAAACTGGCCAGACAATCCAACTCTCAGGATTCCTCACCTCCCAGCTTCCCACTTTAAAAAAAATATCTTTGTTTTCCTAGTCTTGGCTTTTTCAATAATTCTTGGCTTTTTCTTCTCAGAGCTGTCTTTTTTCCCACTGAGCTTTCTGCAAAAGTCCCACTTTTGAGCATTTCAGGGGTGGCAATGTGGCAATATATGACATGTAGTTATTTCTCCAACCTTATTGCATCTGCAGTTGGCCAACAGCTGTCTCTGGGTGGCTGGTTCCTTCTTTTGCAGCTGTGAGGAATATTCTGGGCATTTGGTGGATAAAGTAAGACCATCCAGAAGCTGACAGGCAGAATAACAGAATGACAGAGTTGGAAGGGACCTTGGAGGTCTTCTAGTCCAACCCCCTGCTCAAGCAGGAGACCCTATACTGGGGTAGGCAACCTTGGCTCTTTTATGACTCGTGGACTTCAACTCCCAGAATTCCTGAGCCAGCATGGCTCAGCTTGGAAACCTCTCCCTTTCCCCTCAGCATGGCTGGCTCAGGAATTCTGGGAGTTGAAGTCCACGAGTCATAAAAGAGCGGAGGTTGCCTACCCCTGCCCTATACCATTTCAGACAAATGGTTGTCCAGTCTTTTCTTAAAAAATCTCCAGTGATGGAGCACCCACAACTTCTGGAGGCAGGTTGTTCCACTGGCTAATTGTTCTAACTGTCAGGAAGTTTCTCCTTAGTTCTAAGTTGCTTCTCTACTTGATCAGTTTCCATCCATCGCTTCTTGTCCTGCCTTCAGGCGCTTTGGAGAATAGCTTGACTCCCTCTTCTTTGGGGCAGCCCCTGAGATATTGGAAGACTTGCTATCCTTTCCCCCCTCGTCCTTCTCTTCATCAAACCAGACATACCCAATTCCAGTAACCGTTCTTTATGTTTCAGCCTCCAGACCCCTGATCATCTTTGTTGCTCTTCTTTGCACTCTTTCCAGAGTCTCAACATCTTTTTTATATCATAGCACCCAGTTCCATAAGTGGTGGTGGAGGAGAAAGACTGGAAGGTCCAGGGGGCAGAATGAAAAGAAGGTTTAGCCTAGAAACCCTACATTGCCACAAACCTTCTTACAGTGTCATTGGCCCTTATCTAATTCTAACCAGATATTGATTGTTAATTGAGAAGATTCGTGTGTACAGCCTTTTAGCAATAATTCAACCAAATAATTGCTAAATAATTGAATAATTTAGCAGCTTAACTGAACCTTCACATGTGGCCCTGGTCTTTTGTACCCTGCAGGTGCAGTGGTAGGATTCAGCAGGTTCGCACCACTTTGGCAGAACCGGTAGCTAATTTTTTGTTGCCCAGGCCCAGAACGGACTCCCAGAAGCGGCATCCATGCAGGGAACCGGTTGTTCACCTGTTTGAATCCCACCACTGTGCAGGTGGCCACTTTGAGAGTTATGACAGTTCCACCAGACTTGAAGGAGGTGATGGTGGTGGTGTCTCAAGGGGTTTTTCCTTTTCAAGAAGGTTCTTGAGAAGGTGATTGGGTTACAGAAGAAGAAGAAGAAATAGATTATTTAGACCCTTGTCAATTGGGTTTCAGGCTGGGACACAGTATGGACACAACACTGATCACATTTGTGGATGACCTGTGATGGGACCGGGATGGGGAAGGTGAAGCCATCCTGGTTCATCTTGGTCTCTGGATGGTTCTCATTGCCACCAGTCATTATATCGTTCTGGGTGGGAGAGTGGGAGGCAGAGGATCTGGTGGTCATCCTCCTTTCTCCATGACTGGTTCCAGTAAGTATTGATAGGAGGAGAGAGGTCAACCTTGAAATCTTTGGGATGCCTCAGGGGTTGAAGCTCTCACCCATTCTCTTTATCATCTGCAGGTGGCTCCTAGGTCAAGTCATCCATTAGCTCAGGATCAGGTATCATCAGCATGCTGAGGGATACTCAGCTATACATCATGACCCTTGGCCAGCCAAGCAATGTGGTCAACTCTTGGCCCAAATGCCTGGAGGGTTTCATTGGATGGAACCAGCTGAAACTCAACCCTAGGAAGACTGAGTGGCTGGGCTGTTCTAGTCCCTGGCGCTGTGGCTTTTGCATATTGGTGCCTGAAAAGAATTTAATATCTCCTTGGGGGCTGGTACAGAGTCTGGGGGTCCTCCTGGAGATGCAGCTCTTGCTTGAAGAGTAGGTGACAGCTGTGACCAGGAGGGTTTTCACACAGATTCATCTTGCAAGCCATTGCATCCTTCCCTGGCCTGGAGAATGGGGTGCATTGTAACAATCAGTCAAGCCAAGTCCAACCATTATTTCTTCTCCTGCCCTCTGGTGCTTTGGAGAATAATTTGAGCAAGGGGCTAGACTAGAAGACCTCCAAGGTCCCTTCCAGCTCCTATTCTATTCTATTCTATTCTATTCTATTCTATTCTATTCTATTCTATTCTATTCTGCTCTGCTCTGCTCTGCTCTGTTCTGCTCTATTCTGTTAATTCCCATCTATTCTATTCTATTCTATTCTATTCTATTCTATTCTATTCTATTCTATTCTATTCTGTTCTGTTCTGTTCTGTTCTGTTCTGTTCTGTTCTGTTCTGTTCTATTCTATTCTATTCTAACCCATAATTCTATTCTATTCTATTCTATTCTATTCTATTTGCCATATTCTACTCTACTCTACTCTACTCTGCTCTGCTCTGCTCTGTTCTGTTCTGTTCTGTTCTGTTAATTCCCATCTATTCTATTCTATTCTATTCTATTCTATTCTATTCTATTCTATTCTATTCTATTCTATTCTATTCTATTCTCTCATGGATGGACTACTGCAAGGTACTCTTCATGGAGATGCACTTGAAGATCCTTCAGAGATGGTCAGCATACGGTAGCTCAAGCAGATGATGTGCAAACCATATCACATCCAGAAAACATCCTTACTTCATGTTACCCTGGCTACCCTCGGCTTCTGGGTCCCACCTATCACCTATGAAGGCCTATATGCTGTCAGCTGCCCAGAGCCATTGGATATGAGATGGGCATCAAATTTCCTAAATAAATAAATAAATATGGCCCAGCCCCAAATTATTTGAGACACGTTCTGTCTTCTTTAGTTTCTGCTCATCCTGTGGTCACCGACAAGAGTTGACTCCTTCTGGCTTCCATGGATAAAGCAGTGGCATCTAGCACACCTGAAGAAAGGTGAATTCTCAGTGTTTTCACATGCCCTCTGGCGCTCCCAACCCTACCTGGCCAGGGTTGGAAAGGAAGGCCATTAAAAGGCCTCTCCTAAGGTCTAGGTCAGGGTTAGGCAACCTTGGCTCTTTTATGACTCGTGGACTTCAACTCCCAGAATTCCTGAGCCAGCATGGGGGAACCATGGCTCCCTTGATGTCTCGTGGACTTCAACTCCCAGAATTCCTCAGCCAGCATGGGGGAACTATGGCTCCCTTGATGACTCATGGACTTCAACTCCCAGAATTCTGGGAGGTGAAGTCCACGAGTCATAAAAGAGCCAAGGTTGCCTACCCCTGGTCTAGGTGATGTGTGGTGGTGAGTATCTGTTTTGGCCTCTGCTAAAGGAAGTAAGGAGATTGCGGTGGCTTGTCCCTGTGGTAGATGCCATCAGTTGGGTTTAAACAGGGATTACACAGTTTTTGTATATGTCAAAATTCTGTATATGTCAAGGAAGACCACCCCCACCATGAGTGACAGGGCAAACCAGTAGAATATAAACTGAGAGCAAACGCCAATACTGACCTACTGTGGGTAATGAAATATCTGCAGGAAAACCACCAAGCTCAGAGAGCATCAAAGACCCCAAAATCATTGTCGTCGTTGTCGTCATCCTCCTCCTCCTACGGTCCTCTTCCTCCTCCTCCTCCTCCTCCTCCTCCTCCTCCTCCTCCTCCTCCCCCCTCCCTTATCTCACTGATGGTGCTACCTAATTGGGTCATGAAATGTCTGCAAGAAGACCCCCAAGCTCAGAGAGCCCTAAGGACTCCCCCCCCCATTTCAACCCTGAGCTACGAATCTGTATGTCAAGCTGCCCAGAACCAGTTTGGAGACAAGTGACTTAAACATTTAAAAAAATCATGATTGTAGAATTGACCTCAGCCTCTCCTTGGTGAGGGGCTGTTCAACCATCTTGTGAAAGAGAAAGGAATGTGTATTGTCACTGCATTAAGTCATCCTACTTCCTGGATCTGCAGGGGTGAAATTCCCAGTGGGGAGAATAAATAGACCGAGCAGCCCAGGTGTGGGGCAGACGGCATCATCATGTCTTCTGGAGGTCTTCTTCTCCTACTGGGACTCCTCACCCTCTGGGCAGAGCTGACCCCCATCTCTGGAGAGAAACCCCGTCCCCGGCCAAGTGAGATCTTCCAGAATGATCTTGAAACCCTTTGCAGGAAGGGGTTGACGTGGTCAAAGGGCAGAGTTCTCCCCAGGGAGGGAAAACCAAGAGCCCCGGTCTAGAACCTCTGGCTTGGTGGAAAAGTTCTTGAGATGGTAGTTGGGTATCAGCTGAAGAGGAAACAGAAATGGGAGGGGGCCCCAAGAAAGAGAAATGCAATTTTGGAGGAAGGCTCTCCTATACTTAATGCAGATTAATACAGAATAACATTAGTAGTTCAGGGTTGACACAAGGGGTCCTCAGTGCTCTCTGAGCTTGGTTCTTTTCTTGTGAACTTTTCATGATCCAAACTAGGTAACATCATCAGGGTTCATGAGGAGGTTCCCTTTTTTCAGTGATAAAATGTCTTCAAAAAAAACTACCCAACATCCAAGCTCAGAAAGCACCAAAGGCCCCAACAGGATCCATCATTCAGCCGTCTAGTCCAGGGGTAGTCAACCTTGGCTCTTTTATGACTCGTGGACTTCAACTCCCAGAATTCCTGAGCCAGCATGGGGGAACTATGGCCCCTCATGACTCGTGGACTTCAACTCCCAGAATTCCTGAGCCAGCATGGGGGAACTATGGCCCCTCATGACTCGTGGACTTCAACTCCCAGAATTCCTGAGCCAGCATGGGGGAACTATGGCCCCCTCATGACTCGTGGACTTCAATTCCCAGAATTCCTGAGCCAGCATGAGGGAACTATGGCCCCTCATGACTGGTGGACTTCAACTCCCAGAATTCCTCAGCCAGCATGGGGGAACTATGGCCCCCTCATGACTCGTGGACTTCAACTCCCAGAATTCCTGAGCCAGCATGGCTCAGCTTGGAAACTCTCCCTTTCCCCTCAGCATGGCTGGCTCAGGAATTCTGGGAGTTGAAGTCCACCAGTCATAAAAGGGCCAAGTTTGCCTACCCCTGGACTAGTCTGACCCCCCCCCCCCAGAGCAGGAAACCAAATTAATACATCTTAGGTGCCTCTGGACTGTTCGCAGACTGAGCATGCTAAGAGGGCACCAGGTTGGGGAAGTGAGTTAAAGACTTTTGAGCCAGCCAATCGAATAACATCCCTCCTTCAATTTGTCACAGAGTTTTGTTATCTTCCTGTTGTAACCGGACCATGTCATGCCAGAATTCCTCGCACCCACTACAACCCGGCTTTGAACCGATGTCAACAGTTTATTTACGGTGGATGCAAGGGGAATGAAAACAATTTTAAGGACCTCAATCAATGTCGCTACACTTGTGTTGGTAAGTGGGAAAGGAGCTGCGGACGAACTCTTCCGATACAAGAGAATATTCGCGATTCGGGATTGAACTGTGGGCTCCTGAGCGCTTTCTAAGCTCGGCTGTTTCACACAATCGCAGAATCAGAGTTGGAAGAGACCTTGAAGGTCATCTACTCCAACCCTCTGCTGTCCTGTAAACGTTTCGTGACCCAAATAGGTAACATCTTCAGGGCTAGGAGGGAATAAGATTTGCCCATTATTTATAACTCATCAAGGAGAGAAGCAACCTGGAACTAAGGAGAAACTTCCTGACAGTGAGAACAATTAACCAGTGGAACTACCTGCCTCCAGAAGCGGTGAATGCTCCAACACTGGAAGTTTTTAAGAAGAGACTGGACAGCCATTTGTCCAAAATGGTGTAGGGTTTCCTGCCTGAGCAGGGGGTTGGACTAGATCAGGGATTTTCAACCTTTTCACCCATTGTACCACTTTTAGGATATGGCAACATCCGAGTACCACCAGTCGCCTAGCAAGGTGTCAAAAACTTCATGACCCCCCCAAAGGAAAAAAGTGATAAAGTACAGGTAGTCCTCGACTCACAACAGTTAGCTTAGTGACTGTTCGAAGTTACAATGGCGCTGAAAAAAGTGCCCCCCAAGCCACAGCTGAGCAAGACAGCACCTGGTGGCGCTCTTCCTCCTGTCTGAGGCTTTCATTGTTGTGAGTGTTTCTGTTGAGGATTGGCAGCGGGGGTGGGGTGGGGGGTGTTTGGTTTTTATTCCCCCCCCCGTCTGCTGGGTGGTTGCAGCAGGTTTTGGTCACTTCACACGACCCTGGGACACTGTGACCGTCATAAATATGAGTCAGTTGCCAAGCATCTGAATGTAAATCACAAGACCCTGGAGAGGCTGCAACATTCCAGCTGATCGACGCTTCATCTGGGCTCAGCAGAAGCACCAGGATCAGCGCCGAGCTCCAGCTGGAGCCTAGCGCTGATCCTGATGCTTCCACTGAGCCCTGACAATCCCAAAGAAGCACTGATCCTGGCGCTTCCGCTGAGCCCTGACAGCCCTGCAACTCTAGCCACCTCTCGCTCAGGCTTGTCCGGTGCAGCCACTGGTTCAGCTCATTCCCCTCCCCCACTACCGCTTTTCTGGGATGTTCGCGTACCACCTGCCAGGTGCCAATGTACCACAGGTGGTACCCGTATCACTGGTTGAAAAGCCCTGGACTAGATGACCTCCAAGGTCCCTTCAAACTTCTTTCTTCTTCTTCTTCTTCTTCTTCTTCTTCTTCTTCTTCTTCTTCTTCTTCTTCTTCTTCTTCTTCTTCTTCTTCTTCTTCTTCTTCTT
>NW_015392550.1:11954-17769 GCF_001527695.2 Protobothrops mucrosquamatus | reverse complement strand
ACTGTATGCTGTCCACTTCTATACTTCAAAAAGCTTTGCAATCATTAATTCTCCTTTCTGTGGTTTGCTTTAGATTAGAAAGAGGCAAATAGTCACCACTAAATTTTGAGATGTTCACATGTTATCCAATCATATGTTTTTGTACATGCCTTATGTAGCAAACATTATTTAGGCAAAACGGGCCAATTTTTTTTTTAAATCCAGAGCAGTGAGATAAAATTCAGAAGAAGCTCGTGAAGATGGTTCTCTGATTCAGTGGAATATAAGAAAGGGAAGGAACTACAGAACAATCAGACTTGCAAAATTCTGTTATTGTAGCCAATCTCAATAAAGCTAACTTCCCTGAGTTGATTTCCTGATCTGTTCTACCTAGCAGGATTGACATGCTATAATTATAACTCCAAGAGAATCTCTCCAAACTCATCCAAGGTTTGGTGATATGTATGGCATATTTTAATTTTGCTTTATGAGAATATATACGATGTAGCACGATATATCAGGAACCCGTTCACCAAGTATGATTCTGTCCAATTAATCTAAACATTAGGGAAGGTGTGTGTGGTATAATAATTGAAATTGATATTAAAACAACAATCCAAAAACACAGGAATATGGGAAATATTACAAGGGGTGGCTGACTTGTGCTATGCATAGCTTAATTATAGCTTGTCACAGGCACCCCTTGTAACTTTTGCATGCTGCTAGCATATATTTATCCTTTTTCATTTGCTTGTTGTTTCTATAATAGTTTTAGTATAGTTTATAAATACAAGGATAAAATACTAATACAAACCAGGAAAAGCATAAAAAGTAAAGAACAGGAGAAGTACAAAGAGGTAGAAAAAGGAAAATAAAAAATTGAGAAAAAAGATGGATAAAAGTGATTCTTCCCTCCCTCCAGGTAGGAATAAACAGGTCCAGTAACTTAACCCCATCTCTAATATTTCAATTTTTTTTTTAAAAAAAAAACTCTTCTTCCCATATCTCCTCCCTTATCAATAATCAAATTATTTAAAAAAAAATCATTGTGTCATAAACAGCAAAAGAGGTTATAGGAGAAGAATAGATTTTACTGGATAAAACAGATACTGATTTGAATGTGGATTTGAAAATGGATTGTAGATGCCAGAATACAAGAATGATATGGGAAAGGATGCCACAAGGGATTTATTTACATTTGAAATCGGCTGATGGCTTAATAACTAAAAAGGACGTGCAAATAATAAATGAGAAGAATGCTTTGGAAAGTCTTCTAATGCAGATACAAAAGGGAAGTATTAAACTACCAAGGTTGTTTCTGAGAGATGACAAAGAGAAAATGACAAGAAATCAACTTGTGGGACATTATTTTATGAGATTAAAACTTAAGATTTTTAAAAATAAATGAAAGAAATCTAAAGTAAATTTATTTCTCAGTGTTAGACTACAGATAATCCTTGACTTACGCCTACAATTGAACCAAACATTTTGGTTGCTAAGTGACACATTTGTTACGTGAGTTTTGCCCCATTTTACAATTTTTCTTGCCACAGTTGTTAAGTGAATCACCACGGTTGCTAAGTTAATAACACGGTTGTTAAGTGAATCTGGCTTCTGCATTGATTTTGCTTGTCAGAAGGTTGCAAAAGATGGTCATATGACTCTGGAACACTGCAAGGATCATAAATATGAGCCAGTTGCCAAGCGTCAGGATTTTAGTCATGTACCCATGGGGATGCTGCAATGGTCATAAGTCACCTTTTTCAGTGCCATTTTAACTTTGAACAGTCACTAAATGAACTGCTGTAAGTCAAGAACTATCTGTATATGTGTAGTGGTTTCTGTTAGCAAAATGGAATTTCTTTTTGACCAGGACTAAATGACAAGGCTTTACAAATCTGTTTATAAATGGGGAAAGATTTCTTTGGCTTTATTTCTTAGACAAAGTGATAAGTTGAAATACAAAATGGATTTATTAGATTAAGGTTAAAATATAGTACATGACTCTTTCTTGCAGATCTTAATCAGACTTTTAAGCTAAAGGGAATGATGAATTTTTATAATTTAATTATTGATAAGAGATGAGACATGGGAAAAGAATTTTTTTTCCTTATTAAAATAAACACATTACTGAATGTGTTTATTCTTGTCTGGGGGGGGGTCACCTTTATACATACATACATGCATGCATGCATGCATACATACATATAATTTTTTAATTTTTACTTTCTACTTTTCATTTTCCTTACTTTTTATATTTTTCTTAGTTTTTAAAAATCTTTTATCTTTATCTTTATAAACTTTAATAAAGATATTAAAATAATTTGGCTGATAAAGATAGGAATAAAACTTAAGAAATTACGCAACATGGAAAAAGTGGCTTTTAAATATTGTTTGGGCAGAGAGAAAGAGTATGCATACCTCTACATATAATTTAGATTAGTATTTTGAAAACACTAAGGAGCAAAAGTAATCTGAACTCAACTGTTTTAGAATCCAGAATTGTATATACAGAACAGAATATGTACAGTATATATGTACCGCTTTCTTAACAGTAAAAAGGTATTAAATGTGCAGCGTTTCTTGATCTCAAAAGGTAAGCAACAGGATTATACTCCAAACATCGCTAATGAACTACGTTCATCTCCTCTTTCTCAGTATACCATAGAAAAATCATTCTTCCACTGAAAGTGTTTATGCACAGAACATAAACATTTCTCTTAATACATTTCATACATCTTCACTTAAATTGTTGAGATATATATAAAAACAAGCTACAGGAACAATTTTCTTTAAAAAAATGCCAATTTACTTATATGCTATTAAACCTATATAAATAAAAATAAAATCAAAAGCGATTACGAGACAGTTCAATATAAATGCACATTTGGAATATATTATTCTGTTTTATTTTAATTTTGTAAAATAATCAGCTTCTAAAAGACTTAGCATCTGAGCTTTAATCTATGAAGTATAATTTCCACACAAGTATTTGATCTTTAAAGATTTTACAGCTAATTAATTGCTATAAAGAGAAAGCTGAAGTGTGGGTGGCATTCAATGGATTAAGATACAGTATCAAAGCAATAAATCGGGAGTCAGGAGTTCATTGTTACAAGCAAATGTTTTTTAAAAAGTATCGTGGCACAAGTACAAAGTTCATCCCTGGGAGGCAAATATGCAGGAAGGAGTACGGAAATACTGAAAGATAGAAATGCAAAAAAAAAAAAAGTTAACATTAGGCAAATTTTGAAGAACTGGCAAAAGTCATCATGAGAAGTAGGGAACAACATTGAACATTGCTCAAATCTAAAAGGTAATACAGTAGAACTAATTGCATGGTTCTTTCCAACTCTAGCAATTATAATCTTGTTAAGTTTCATAAAGTATTTGTCAATATCAACAATCATACCTGCTGAGGTTTCTATAAATTTTTCACTTGTTTTCTTCTTTCGCCATTTCCACGGTTTGAAGATTTTGCCAATTGTTGAAAGTTTGCCCTTCCTCTTAAAAGGAGGAGTTTGAGATCCCGGATTTGTCCCATCTGAGTTGGCAACTGATGCCTTGTCTATCCCATCAACTGTATAAACAACAACAAATATACAATACAGAATATTATTGAAGGCTGAAGTTAATCCAAGTTTTAATTTTAAGATTCAACCACTAATTTAAAAGGGAAAAGTAAAACACTCCGTACAGGCTAAATTCATGTATTATTTTATACTATGGGGTTGATTAATAAGGGTGTGCTAAATAGATCACAATTGGCTGATTCCACACATGACACACAAAACCATAAACCGAATAATGGCACCTAATGGCTTAGTTTGATACAAGAACCTCGTAGGCAGTTTGTGGTAGTGCTAATTGAAGGCCCCTTAAAATTAATTTTAAATGTAGTAGACTATAAGGAATACCTAATATTAAAACTTAATAAGATATCACATATACAAACATGCACAGGTAGTCCTCATCTTACAACCACAATTGAGCCCTAAACTTCCACCTGCTAAGCAAGGCAGCGGTTAAGTGAGGTTTGCCTCAGTTTACCCTTTTTTTGCCACAGTTAAGCGAATCACTGAAGTTGTTAAGTGAATCATGTGGTCGTTAAGTGAATTTGGCTTCTCCCATTGGCAAACGGCTGGGAAGATTACGAATGGTCATCACATGATCACAGGATAGCGCAACTGTCCTAAATACATGCTAGCTACCAAGTGCCCACTTTTTGACCATGAGGATGCTGCAACAGTCATTGAGTAGGGCAACCACTTTTTTTAGTGCTGTTGTAACTTCAAATGATCACTAAATGAATGATTGTAAGTCTAGGACACGAGTGTCAAACTTGCCATGTCACGTGACGTGTTGCGATGTATTGCAACTTTTTTTGCATTGCCAGAGCTAGGATGGGCACAGCCTCCATATGATGCAACCGGCCCGCAGGCCGGCAGTTTGACACCCCTGGTCTAGGACTACCTGTAATGAGTTTTGGCTCACCACCAGAAAATATAACAGCAAATGCAGAAGCAGCATGTTGAAATGCCAGTCTTATAGATATATAACTACAAAGTTTAAAGCTTTATTAACAGGCCAATGTGCTTAAATTTCAAGTCAACACTGGTATTCTTCAATCTCCATATAATGACTTCAGCATTAATATTTATCTTACTGTTTAAAACAAACATATTCCCAAACTGAAAAATATTCTCCAGTGAGCTTACCACATCACTATTCCATTCTGAAAAATTGCTAATTTAGCTAATATTTAAGAATTAAAGAAATGGAAAGGTTTGTGTAACTATGCCGAGTCTGCTGCTCAATGCTAAAATCTTTAAGTTCAAAGTAGCTTACAGCTGAAACAGCTTGCCTTCAAAATATATGGGTGCTCCATCACTGGAGGCTTTTAAGAGACTGGACAAGCATTTGTCTGAAATGGTATAGAGTTTCCTGCTTGAGCAGGGGTCTGGACTAGAAGACCTCCAAGGTCCCTTCCAATGTTCAATTCATATTGATTATCTACATCATAGTTGAATGACTGCTTTAATTTCTATTCATGATAATTGGTATACATGGATTTGTGGTTCTTTGTGTTCAAGGTTGTGTAGATTAAGGTAACTGTTTTTTGTACAAAATGTTTGCATTTAAAAAAAAATCTCACAAAAATTCATACTTGTTTTTGTAAGCTAATTTTCCCAAATGCATATATTTACACAGCTTTCCCTAATACCTATGTGTGTGTATTTTCTAAATATATACATTGATTTGTTTTAACTTTTGAAGTCAGAAAGATTAGAATAGTTCCATATTTATTACTGGTAGTCCTTGATTTACAACCACAACTGAGCCAAAAATTTCTGTTGCTAAGCGAGACATTTTCCAACCTTTTTTGCCACAATTGTTAAGTGAATCACCACAGTTGTTAAGTTAGCAACATGGTTGTTAAGTGAATCTGGCTTCCCCATTGACTTTGCTTGTCAGAAAGTCACAAAAGGGGATCACATGACCATGGGACATGTAGTTGTCATAAATATGAGTCACTTTGCTAGTGTCTGAATTTTTATCATGTGACCATAAGGAAGCTGCAACAGTTGTTAAGTGTGAAAAATGGTCATAAGTCACTTTTTTCTGTGCTGTTGTAACTTTATTTATTTATTTATTTATTTATTTTTTAATTTGTATACCGCCCTTCTCCCATAGGACTCAGGGCGGTTCACAGCATATTTAAAAAACAAATACTATACATAAAAATAAAAATACAAAAAATACAACAATATAAACCCCAATAAAACCGAATTAAAAACCAAATATTGACAGCTGTGTTTCCAATTAAAATGCTTCT
>NW_015392550.1:0-11825 GCF_001527695.2 Protobothrops mucrosquamatus | reverse complement strand
CAGTAGTCCAGGCGGGAGGTGACGAGAGCATGAGTGACTGTGCGCAAGGCGTCCCGGTCCAGAAAAGGCCGCAACTGGTGAATCAGGCGAACCTGATAAAACGCCCCCCTGGTCACGGCCGACAATTGGTCATCCAATGTCAGCCGCGGATCCAGGAGGACTCCCAAGTTGCGTACCCTCTCTGAGGGGGCCAAGGTTTGAATGGTCACTAAATGAATTGTTGTAAGTCGAGGACTATCTGCACTGGGTTTTGTTCTAAACATGGCAAGTGCTTTTACAATTATATTAATGTGAGTTTATTTATGTTTTAGACCAGGGGTCCCCAATCCCTGGGCCGCAGACTGATACCAATCCATAGCCTGTTAGGAACTGGGCTGCACAGCTGGAAGTGAGTGGTGGGCAAGCAAGTGAAGCTTCATCTGTATTTGCGGTCATTCTCCAGTGCTAGCATCACCACCTCAGCTCTACCTCACATCATCAGACATTAGATTCTCATAGGAACGTGAACCCTACTGTAAACTGTGCATGTGAGGGAGATAGGTTGCTCACTTCCCCTCCCCCCTCCCACCAGTCCACGGAAAATTGTCTTCCACGAAATCGGTCCCTGGTGCCAAAATGGTTGGAGACCACTGTGTTAGACTTCATCACTTTAACTCCCTCCACTCCTTTTAGTATGATGTTCTTTTTTCTTTATAATCTTCAAAAAATGATTCAATCCCTCTGCTTAAAAAATATTGCATTATTATAAGGGACGTTTTATATATAAAAGCAATTAATCGTGTGAGTATTTTTATTATATTTTTTCAACCTACTTATAGATTTCCTTAATTTCATCATATTTCTTCAGCTATTAGAGAAACACCAATTTTTAACTCTCCCACCTATATTTTGTTGATTATGCTTTGATTTCATATGCAAGTTCATTAGGAAATAGAAAATTCAGTGTATCCTGTTTAAAAGACTGGTGCAGATGTCATCCTCCTCCTAAATCAGCCCATTGCAGGATGAAGGCTATGAACCATAATGTACCAGGCAGGTATGGATGTTTTGGGTGTTGTTTTCTTTTAAACTTCCCAGATTCAGTTGCAGAACCTCACTGAGAGACTTTTAAGTCTCTCAGACTTACCTACCTTATAAGATTGCTGTGCAAAAATGGAGAGCTGCAGTGCAATATATGCTACCCTGAACTCCTGGCTGAAAGACAGGATATATACCTAATAAATTTCTTCATTTGTTTATTTTCCTACTTAGAAGTGACACACACAAAGACACACACACACACACACACACCACAATTAATCTCTAATTAATAAAACTGTCAAAGAGGGGGGAAAAGCTATATTCTAAGTATAGATCAGCAAAAGCTTCCATGCAGTTTTCAACATGTCGCTATACAACTGTTAACTTCAGGAAGTTCTTTCATGAGCTAACTGTTCTGACAGCATTTTAATTAAAGGAAAGGGGAAAAAGCTTGGGTATTAATGTGGGTGGTTGAACAGTAATTTCCAGATGGGGCTGCCAATGCTAGAAAATGTTAATTAAGCCTCCTGCTAGAGAAGAGATTAAAAGTGTAGGTAGTCGGACTTGCAAATGATTCCTGACTTTTGCCTTAACATTGAGAATGTGGGTAGAGAAATGTAATCATGGAAGTAAGCTACCATATATTACTACTTTTGACCTTGAAATATGGGAGGTTGCTCAAGATTTTTCCAGAGTTCAATAATGTTTTCACCATATTATCTTAATCGTTTTTTTAATTTTTAGGTGTACTTATTCTACCCATAATGATTAATTTCTGAGTTATCCTGTGGAAGGTTTCTGTGATTTATTTCTATACACGGCCATCCCTATCCACACAAACTTTGAAATGAAATCTGGTAAATATGTTTGTTTGCCTAGACAAAATTTCTGTATGCAGTATTTCCTGACTGTTTTACGAATGCAATTAAATCAATAATGTCACATAGAGGAGATGCTGTTTGGAATGCAGCTTCATCTTGATTCTCAGAAAGTAGCAAGGTTGTCGGTTAAAGGAAGAAGACTTGGACATTTTAAACTAAAATGCATTTTATTTAAAATGTATTGCCTTTCTTGCATCGGATGAGGAGAGCACATCTTTCTCTTTCTGTCCTGACCACTTTTTACAGAGGCACGACTGAGAGCATTTTAACAAACTGCATCACTGTTTGGTTTGGTGGTAGCAGTGCCTCAGATAGAAGGTCCATACAGAGAGTGGTAAGGATAGCTGAGAAGATTATAGGAAGCTCGCTTCCCATTATTCAGAATACTGCTTATAAACACTATGTGCTTAGAGCCTGAAGCATTGTTTGAGACCCCATACACCCACTTCACGGTCTGTTTCTGTTGCTCCCCTCTGGGAGGAGGTTTTGAAGTATTTATAGCAGAACTACTAGATTCTATAACAGCTTTGTTCCTTATGCCATCTTATAAATTTGCAGGATTCTTTTTTCTTGCTATGTATATGTATACATCTGAACTAGACTATGATGTTTCTCTGTGTCATATTTGTCTGTATGTGGGTATATGCATAATGGTATTTTTTTGAGAGCTGAATGCAATGAAATTTCATTTTATTGTATGCTGATTAGTGTACATTTAAAGTGACAGTAAAATTTTTATTCTATTCCATTCTATTCTAAAACAATGTGTAACAGCATAACAACAATTGTGTTGTTTCTGCAAAAGTGGAAATTGCATCTAGATTAGAAACTGTAATTGTATATGCAGAGTGGATCAGATTTGCATAGTTGTCAACTTTTCATAATCAAAAAAGGGAAATGTTTACTATAAATCTCAATTTCTTTTACCTCAGCAGGTGGCAGCACCTTTTTGACCATGACTAATTTCAAAACAGCTGAGCAGAAATAAAACTTGTTATTTTAATGGGACACCACCGGGAAACTAAAGGTATAGATTTCAACTGAGGATTCAATAGAAAACTTCTTGGAAGAAAGCAAGCGAAAACTACTTCTGAACTGTCCCTGAGAATCTTATATGGATATGTTCTTGCAATCCAACATATCACAGGTCTGACTTGAGGCTGAAAAGGTAAATCGGATGTGAAAATGATGCATTTGCTTTTTCTCTCTGATAAACATTCTATGTCTCAAATCTTTAATGGATATTCTTTATACAAGTGGAACCATTAGATTATATTTTCTTCATTTGTTTACCATAAACAAGGACCTTTTATTGTCAAATTTATAAAAGGTGTATTCCCATTTTAATGGGATCAAAAATGACCTAGATGCAATAAAATTAAAACTTCCAAAGTGAACTATTGTCTGGGCTTGCCAATTCAGAGACAGGTAGGTCATCAGTTGAAAAAAAATTGTCCTTTGAATCTCTATAGCTTACATATGGCTTATGCCTGTAGCAATCTTTACCGGAAACTACACAGTGCAGTCTCACACGTGCCTACTCAGTCACAATTCAGCTTGTATTAGTTAAATACATTCCCAGACATAAGAAGAAAAAGACTCACCCTTCCTAACTTTGCTGCAGCTTCTAATGAAAGATACATCCTTCATTTCTACCACCAACCCCTCATCCAGAGGAACACATATGTAACCTAAACCTCATTTTGCATGCACCAGCAATCTTCCAAAGATACTCATGAATTTCTCTGCCCTGTTTAAGCACCTAATAACCTCCTATGGTCCTGGATATAAAGAAAGTTAGTTCTAAACTGCAGATATGGAGGCTTATGACTTATGACTCGTTGTTTAGTGACCATCTGAAGTTATGACAGAACTACCTTGGGGCTAGTTACGACCTGAATTTCAAGTTCCAATGATTGTGTCCCTTGTGTTCACATGACTGAACGTCAGGGCCTTAGCAACATGGACACATTTACAGTCCTTTGCCCCATTCTGTGGTAACTTAACTGTGTTTTACAATGGTTTTGCCAAAAATCAGCACTTCCAGCTTTTGGTAAAACCACACCCATAGAGAACCATTGGTTCGCTTAACAACTGCCACATAAAAATTCATGAAATCAGCGACTGGCAGGCTCCATTACAGGCGTGACTCAAGGACTACCTATATATGTTTATTTAACCATTATCAAACTGCATTTGTTCTTAAATGGTTGCAAAAAGAACATACCTACAGCCACAAGAAGATACTATTTATACCCTAGAACCCAAATTGTTGCCTGAAATGTTTTAAGAATAGATGTTGAAAACAAAAAAATGAGCAAGAAATGAAATGCTACAGTTTTATATATGTGTATATAAAAGTATGTGACCAGGCACATTTATGGGATAAGAGGAAATAAGATTGTTTTAGCTGATGCTATCAACCTTAGTTTGGCAAAATAGAGAGGGCTTTTGTGTGTTTATAATTTTTTGTTTGTGCATTCTTTTCAAGGATCCATCATACATTAAGGTCTATCTTTCTTTTGGATAAATATAATAAATCCTGTGTCGATAAAATTGAGATTAATTTGACCAAGCTCAGAAAAGATATGTCGGAGAGGGGATAAGTAAAACAGAATCTGGGGAGGGGGAGTCATGAAATTGTTCAAAATAAGATTGCTGATGTCAGATATTTGAGATATAGGATTTATATGGGACACGATTTTACTGTAAGACCATACTTTGAAAAACATGGCAGTTCTGGGAAATTTGTGACAGTTGGTATGTAAGCACATAATGTTCTTCACACATTTGTATGCCCAGTTATTGCTAGGATGCATCGTGTGAGAAAAGATTTTAGATTTGTGAAATGGCACTATGCCCAAATTCTTTAAGAATCTTTTTTTTTACAAGTTGTCTTTAAACTCTCATCCTTCACTGAGCAATTTGCATAAGTCTGAAAAGTGTGCTAAATAAAAGATAAGGACTGTTCAACTACAAACTACTGTAGCTTTCACAAAATATCTTGGCAAATTTAAGCTTCCCTGCATCTCAGCTGGGAATGCAATCTTCTTTCCCCATCAGCTGAACTCTTTGGATCCAGAAGCTCTCTGTTCATGGGCTATGAAGAGGTATATAGCTTATCACTAAAATAGCAATGCATAGTCCTCTCTTCTGAAAGTAGGAGTCTTCCCAACCAGGCAGTCCTTGACTTACGATCACAATTGCAACTGGAATATTCCTTAAGCAATGTGGATGTTAAGTGACTTGTATCCAAATTTATGGTCTTTTTTGCTGTGGTTGTTAAGTGACTCATGTGGTTGTTAAGTGAATTTGGCTTTCCCCATTGACTTTGATTGGGAAGGTCAGAATGGCATGACCCTGGGACACTGTAACCTGGGACTTTGTAACTATCATAAATACATGCCAGTTGTCAAGTGTCCTAATGTTGATCACATAACCATAAGGATGCTGCGGGGGTTGCAAGTGAGAAGACTGATCTTAAGCCACTTTTTCTGTGCCATTTTAACTTTAAATGGTCATTAAATAAATGGCTGTAAGTCAAGGACTATCTTTAATATACAGAACGATTTGTATATGAGCTGGGTTCAAGAGTCTCTGGAAGATTTGTATATTCACAGGGTCATCTGTAGGGGGGTGTCAAAGAGTCAACCATGGGCCCATAAGCGCCAACTTGACGTTTATGACTACTACCTTCTACAATTGTCCAAGCAGCCTTTTCTGTTGCAGGCAACTATTGGCTCTTCTTAGCCATACCAATATGACTTTATTTATTTTAATACTTCAGTGGAGTTAAGAGTCTGACCCTAAAGTCATTGCCATTCCAGAACTTTAAACAAGGTACCAGGATGTTCCCATATGACGAACAACCTAAAAGTAATTATTGATAGAAAGGACTACAGTATTGTATTTAAGAAAGTTTTAAGTACAATATAGATTTGGAGGAGTTCTCACTGTAAAAACATCTGCTTTCCAGGTATTATTAGCGTTCAGATTTACTGGAAGCAGAGGCTTTTCTCATTCGTTTCCTGCAACTTGACATCAAGTTGTCACTTTCCCTATAAATACTTAAAATCTCATTCTCAGAATCTATCGACCCCAAGAAATAGCTCTGTTGCAGTCTATGACAGCCAGTCAATTGTTTAACTCAAACCAGGCTTACAGATGCCATGCCACATGCAACAGTGTCTCATAGGGTCAAATGCCAGTTAGGTAGTGAAGCCTATAGACATTGCAAATGCCTCACACTAAAAGTGTGAAGCAATGAAGAGTTCACAACCACTGATTTCAATGAACTTGTAGGGCACCAATGCCCAACCCTTGTCAAGCCAATGACACCCAAACTTAATACAACTAGGACAGGGGTGTCAACCTGCTGGCCTGTGGGCCAGATGCATTATGCCGAAATCACGCCCATCCCATTGCCGGCAATGGGAAAAAAGTCGTGATGTGTCGCGACACATCACGTGACGTTGGGAGTTTGATATCTCTGAACTAGGACAAGCAAGGTAATGAGGCTAGGACAAAAATTAAATTGGACTGAGTTGAAATTGAGTTTAATTAATTTAATAAAAAGCAATTCATAAGATTACTCGTCATGTACTAATAATTTTCTCCTTCTGACACACTAAAATCACAATTCAGTGACATTTATTGAGAGAGGCAACTGAGCTCATAAAGCTCTGGTATACTACGTCTATGAATGGCAATTAAGCAGGGCCATCACAGTCTCAGACAGTGAGGCTCTGAATAAACCAAGTCACCGCATTTAGAGACAAATGAGCGCAGGAGTATCAGCTGCTGGAAGCAGAAGGAAGGAGGGAACCTGCTGCCATCATGTCTCCATTTATGTGTTCACCAAAGGCATTTAGCCAGCTGCTGCTGGCAGCAGGATACTAGCGTATATGGCTTTGTTAGTCTTAATATACCAGAACTCTTCTTAATCCACAACCAATTGTGTTTGTATTATTTTATATGCATACATGCTCCCAAGGCAGTTACATATATCCTGATGGACACAAAGCAACTTAATGAATAGAGAATTGTTGATAATTTATTACATTCGAATCCTGTCATATTCCTACTGGGCTCTCCCCAGTTTCTCAAATGTAGAACGAGTTTCTGCAGTACTCTAGGCAGGATTTTTGGAAATGGGTTTTATTCTTCTTTGTTCTTCTTTCTAGGACTGAGAGAGAGGGACTGGCCTAAAGTAGGACTAGAACTCAAGGTCTCCAGGATTAATGCCTTTAATCACTACATCAAATTGGCTGTCAGAAACACGAAAAGATCACGGTCAGTAAAATTCAAGGAAGAAAAACCCTTACACCTACCCAAGTCAAAACAATCCAGAAACAATCCTCTAAAACAGGGGTCCTCAACCGTGGCCACTTTAAGACTTGTGGACTTCAATTCCCAGAATTCCTCAGCCAGCTTGGCTGGCTGAAGAATTCTGGGAATTGAAGTCCACAAGTCTTAAAGTGGCCACGGTTGAGGACCCCTGCTCTAAAATATATGCTAAGCCCCACACTCTCTCTGAAAAAGTTCCAGCTTCAATTCTTCCCTAAGGTTGAAGTTGAGACTAATCTAATGTCCAGTGGCAGCTCACTGAAGAAGACTGCTGTGCTATTACTGTCAAGCAGTGCCTCTGTGCCTTTGTCCCCACACCTTCCAAAGTGGTGCATGTTACAATATAATAATATATCGTGATACATAATTAACTGCACAACAGTCATTTTCAACCCGTGCCAGTGTTTTCAACCAAATGAAGGTATTCGCGTCAAGAAATACAAGTTTAAAATGATAAAATGAGTACTTAAAATAACCCTCCAATTTTAAATACAAAATTAATTGCCTCAAATATCCTTCCTTTTCAGTAATTACTGTGATACCAGCCTAAATAAAGTTAGGAAATTGCCAATATATTTTTAAAACAGAAGTAAAGCAGTGGCGAGCAAACATGCAAGGTTCTATTACATATCTTCAAAAATATATGAGATTTTAAAAAGTCAGGCTCCCCAATATCTCAAATACCTCTGGATTAGGAGAAGGGAGGCACTGGGTGCACATAAGTGCTGTGGATCAAGAAAAACTCTCTTAGCCCAGCTTGTTCTACTTGATTTGATTCTTACATCCTTCTTAAGTAATAATATCGTCTGTTTGGTTTTAGTTTTGCATGTTATGCGAAACTACCCATTGTGGTTTGTAAACTAGTATTTATTTACTATATTATACACGCCCAACCAATTGTGGTTTATTTTATAAATCCTGGCGTAAAGTGATATACACCAGGATTAAAACCCTAAAAAGAGGACAAATTGCAACTTTAACATGTCTGAAATTAATGCATCGTCTGAGAATACATCATTTTCAGTATTTCATCTTTACTGATTTTAGGTCAGATGGGGAAGAGGTGCAATATATCATCCATTTTTGTGCTAGCCTTATGTAGCCCAAGTACATTTTGTCAGTGAAATGGCAGGCAACTTTGCCTCTCAATCGTTAGCACAAACTAGTCCAGTGGTGGCGAACCTATGGCATGAGTGCCAGAGGCGGCACTCGGAACACTCTCTGTGGACACACATACCGTCGCCCCAGCCCCGCCTCCCCCCATGGCCCCCTCCACACCAGCAGCCCCCCCGGAGGAGAGTCGCCCCCAGGCATGGCCCGCCTGGAGCAGCGCAGCCAAGGACATGGCAGCCGGGCAGTGGGGACTGTCGCAAACAGATGATGCTGCGGGGCACAGGTGGAGAGCGTGGCCACCATGATGCTGCTGGGCTGCCTGGGCGAAGTGTGGTGGGCCGTGGAGGTGGTGGGTGGCCCTGTGGGTGGGTGGGGGCGGGGCAGGGGTGGAGTGGGGGTGGGGCAGTTTTTGGGCACTCGGTGTCTAAAAGGTTCGCCATCACTGAACTAGTCCATATATTTATTGAGCCATTTTGCAATTGTATATGAAGCCTGTCTGATTTCTTACTGATTCTGCCCACTCAACAGCAGACTCCAATCTTTATACTCCTATTAAGATGCTCTTCAGTGCCAAAATTGGATATAACATATAAACCCAACAGCAAACAGAGGAAGTACAGCATAATAACCACCTACCCAAAATTTAAATGTTCCAATTTGAAATTTTAAAATGATTAATTAAAACGGATGATATTGTGGTACAATTTCAAAATCAAGAATGCTTTTACTAAGAAACAAGAAGGATCTCACCCAAGATGAGAACTGATGACCACTCCTTTGCTGATAAACACTCTTTCACTAGAAAACCATGAGTGTGAAACCAAAGATAATTTTTATTATGTATCACATTTCAACTTTTGGCAAACAGCTGTTTCATCGAATGCTTCAAGTGTACAACTAACAATGGAGAATTATGAGATAAAAGAATGAGGGAGAATACTCCACACAAGCCATCTCAGTTATATACTTTATCCAATGTGTTTACAAAAAATAATCACAATGAAAAATAAGTTCAGCTATATTTTAAAAGCTTAAAGAGCTTAAAAACTCAGAAAGATTACATTCTTGACCAGTCAGTCTGAATAATGACTCCTGTGCTGACATTATAAACTGTAATCGCATATATCAGATGACAGGAAAGGCTTAATTTATAGAGTTTTAAAGTCATAATTTTATATGATTTAGATTATAATCATTCATGGATTGCAGCCAAGCAACTCTGCAAATGGCCTGCTTTCCCTTACTCCTCTCCCTTCCAGCCAGCAGTCACAAACTGTCAGAAAGAATAGCAGCTCATAAAGTCTCAAGTACACAATTTTTAGCTCAAATATATCACTTCTCTGTTTTAACAGTGAAAATATATCACTGATATCACCACCACATACCTAGAATACACAGATGATAAAGCACACCATCATTTCTTAGCAGTATCTATAAATAAGAACAAATTCATAGAATAAATGTTTAGGTAGCAAGAGAGAGAATAGAATTTAAAAAAACTTTGCCACTTTAAATGTATACTAATCAGCATACATTAAAATGAAATTGTGCTGCATTCAGCCCTCAAAAAAATACCATTATGTGTATACCGACATACACACACATATGACACAGAGAAACATCACATTTTAATTCAGATGTATACATATACATGGCATGAAAAAAAAATCCTGCAAATTTACAAGACCGATGGCATTAGGAACAAAGCTGTTACAGAATCTAGTACAGTGGTTCTCAACCTGTGGGTCGGGACCCCATTTGGGGTCGATCGACCATTTCATGGGGGTCGCCAAGCAAGGCTGTCCGCCATTTTTTTTGTCCGCCATTTTTTCCCCTTTTCCGGCAGGTGCCTTACCTCCCTTGGGCTGAGCCAGTTGGTGGTCGGCCTGCTCCATCTCTGCCGCTTGCCAGCTACGCCTTGGCCGGCGCAGGGGGCGGAACCACGCATGCGCGGCGCTCCTGGGCAGGGAAAGTCCTCGACTTACGACCGGTTGGGTAGTCCTCGACTTACGACTGGTTTAGTCCTCGACTTATGACCGGTTTAGTCCTCGACTTACGACCGGTTGGGGTCGCGGCATTAAAAAGGTTGAGAACCACTGATCTAGTAGTTCTGTTATAAATACTTCAAAACCTCCTCCCTGAGGGGAGCAACAGAAACAGACCGTGAAATGGGCGTGTGGGGTCTCTAACAATGTTTCGAGCTCTAAACACATAGCACTTAAAAGCAGTATCCTGAATAATAGGAAGTATGCTTCCTATAATCTTCTCACTCTTTATATGGACCTTCTATGTGAGGCACTGCTTCTACCAAAGAGTTATATGCCATTTGGGGGCAGAAAACATCATTTACTTATAATTAAGCCTTGTCTAGAATCTACAAGAACTCTTCCAGATTTACTTTGGTATACTAATATTAGGAAACTTAATTTGGGTTCAGCACTCTAAGTGTTGTATATATCTGTATATATCTCTTAGTTAAGGTATAGGCAAGATTATATTAGTTTGCACATATGCATAGTTGGAATAAAGCTGGATTCTAATTGCACGTGTGACATACTTGCTAAAATGTGCTTCACCTTACCAATAACAAGGAACACCCTTTCTTGACACTATGAAATATTTGGGATTATTTACCCTGAAAAACCTAAATCCTGGCAGAACCCAGTAAATGTAGCTCCTCTTCTAATAAGAATCACAGCCCCAAACATCTCTCCCCTAATTTTCAGGCCCCAGCCCATCACTGTTAATTTCAGGACTGATTTTATTCCTGAAAATAAATATGTATATCTTTTGATTTTGGCCCTCCAACTCCAGAGTGACTTTGGGTGGCTCATGATATAAAACAGAACACATATACAGTCAGAAAATAGCAGTGGCAGTCCAGACATCAACACACACACATATACACACAAACAGACCTCTCTAATAAAGGGTATTGTATTCACCCTATCAAAGGCTCGGAAGAACAGCCAGCTCTTTTAAGGTTTTCTGAATATCCTCAGATTGGGAGCTGTCCCAATCGGGGAGAGAGAATCTCATTCCACAGGGCAAGGACCATGGCAAAGAAGGACCATTTTATAAATTCCAAAAGATGACACAGTTTAATGTGACGATGTTACCTGGTTTGGTAAAGAAACATCTGCAAGAAAACAACCAAGCTCAGAAATCACCAAGAACCCCACTGTTTAATCAAGGGGACCTGGAGCATGCCCATTCTGTCAGTTCTAATCACCCAAATAGAAGCCTCAGGAGATAGGTGGTTCCTTAGCTACTTGCTCCCAAGACCAATTGTTTTTCAACTCTTTTTTCACAAAGAAAATATTTTCTGTTATAAGTCTTAGGAATGCAATTTTATTCATGATAGCTCTAATATAGAACAATTAAAACTATGCTTGATTTAATTTGCGGATTAATCATTTATAGGATGGATTGGTTTCAGTGAGAGCCGCTTTTGATTAACGTAGG
>NW_015392549.1:11018-12543 GCF_001527695.2 Protobothrops mucrosquamatus | reverse complement strand
CGGGAGAGGGGGACAGGGAGTCCTCAACTTACGACCGGGATGGAGCCCAACATTTCGGTCGTTAAGTGAGACGTTTAAGGGAGTTGGGCCCCATTTTGCGGTTTTTCTCACCGCAGTTGTTAAGCTGAGCCCGGGATTCTCCAGACAGGAGAGTACAGGTCGTTCTCGACTTACGACGGGAATGAAGCCCAACATTTCAGTCGTTAAGTGAGACGTTTAAGGGAGTTGTGCCCCATTTTGCGATTTTTCTCGCCGCAGTTAAGCCAAGCCTGGGATTCCCCAGACAAGTGAGTACAGGTCGTTCTCGACTTACAACGGGAATGAAGCCCAAAATTTCGGTCGTTAAGTGAGACAGTTAAGGGAGCGTTGCCCCATTTTACGATTTTTGTTGCCACAGTTGTTAAGTGAAGCCCGGGGCTCCCCAGACAGGAGAGTGCAGGTAGTCCTCGACTTACCGACCAGAATGGAACCCAACATTTCTGTCGTTAAGGGAGACGTTTAAGGGAGTTTTGTCCCCAGTTGTTCAGTCAAGCTCTGGACCTCCGAAACAGGAGAGGACAGACATTTCTCGACTTAACGACCGCGAGGAAGCCCCACATTTTGGTCATTAAACGAGACATTGGCCGAGGGAGTTTTTGCCTCGGTTTACAACCTTTCTTGCCTCCGTTGCTAAGTGAATCACAAGAAAGAAAAAGAAAGAAAGAGAGAAAGAAAGGAAAGAAATTAGGTGTAGAGTTAGAGATAGATATAAAAGATAGATAGATAGATAGATAGATAGATAGATAGATAGATAGATAGATAGATATAAATTAGGTGACAGATAGATAGATAGATAGATAGATAGATAGATAGATAGATAGATAGATAGATAGATAGATAGATAGATAGATAGATATAAATTGGGTGATAGATAGATAGATAGATAGATAGATAGATAGATAGATAGATAGATAGATAGATAGATAGATAGATAGATATAAATTAGGCAATAGATAGATGATAGATAGATAGGTAGATAGATAGATAGATAGATGATAGATAGATAGATAGATAGATAGATAGATTAAATAGATAGATATAAATTGGGTGATAGATAGATAGATAGATAGATAGATAGATAGATAGATAGATAGATAGATAGATATAAATTAGGTGATAGATAGATAGATAGATAGATAGATAGATAGATAGATAGATAGATAGATAGATATAAATTGGGTGATAGATAGATAGATAGATAGATAGATAGATAGATAGATATAAATTAGGTGATAGATAGATAGATAGATATAAATTATTAGGCAATAGATAGATGATAGATAGATAGGCGGCCCCGGCGGCGGTGGCGGTGGCTTCGGCGGTGGCCTTGTTGGAGACCTCGGACGGCCTCGCCGATGGCCCCGACGACCCGTGGGTGATCCTCTGGCTTTTAAGAATCTGAGGAACAATGGGCCCCTGGGCAAACCACTCTAGCCTCGGTGGCCTTCGGGTGGCCCTTTTGGCGGCCCCGGTGGCCCCGATGGCC
>NW_015392549.1:5061-8151 GCF_001527695.2 Protobothrops mucrosquamatus | reverse complement strand
ATTGTTAATGATTTTAAAGTTTCAGGGGATTTTTAAGGATAATTTTAATTGATCGGCCTATTTAAATATTTCTTTTTAATTCGGCTTTTAATTATTGTATTTGTATTGTAGTTTTATGAGGCTGTTAGCCGCCCTGAGTCCCATGAGGAGAAGGGCGGGGTATAAATTAAATTATAAATAAATAAATAAATAAATAAGGTAGATAGATAGATAGATAGATAGATAGATAGATAGATAGATAGATAGATAGATAGATAGATAGATAGATAGATAGATAGATAGATAGATAGATAGATAGATAGATAGATAGATTAGATAGATAGATAGATAGATAGATATAAATTGGGTGATAGATAGATAGAGATGAGAGACAGACAGACAGGGATAAATTAGCTGATAGAGATAGATATAGAAGATAGAGCATAAAGGTTTAGTGCAAGCTTAAGCTCTCTACAAAAATCTGACCTGATTGACGGGCTGATTGTCGATCTCTTGTGAGCGTGCAGGGACTCACGGCTGATAACCTGTTTCACGCCTCCCTTGGCGCTAGCCCGGTCGTCTCCTCCCAACGCTGCTGACCGGTGTCCTTCTTCTCTCGCCTCCCTCCCCCCCCTTTGGGTTGTAGGGTCCGAACGGAGGATCGTCCTGGTGGGCAAAACCGACAACGGGAAGAGCGCGACGGGAAACACCATCCTGGGGAGCTGCGTCTTCAAATCGAAGATGTCTTTCGGTTCCGTCACCAAATGTTGCCAAAGGGAGCAGACGATGGTGAACGGCCGGAAGGTGGTGGTGGTCGACACGCCCGGCTTCCTCGACACCGGGCGTCCCGAGGTCGAAACGGTGAAGGAAGTGAAGAAATGCGTGAAGTTTTGCACCCCGGGCCCGCACGTCATCCTGCAGGTGATGCGCCCGGGCCGTTTCACCCAGGAGGAGCAGGAGGTGGCTCAGCTGATCAAGGAGATCTTCCGCCTCAACGCCAAGAACTACATGATCCTCCTGTTCACCCGGAAGGACGACCTGGAAGGGAAGGCGCTCGACAAGTTCCTCTCCGAGGGGGACCGCACGCTGAAGGAACAGGTGAACCTGTGTGGGAAACGCTACCTGGCTTTCAACAACAAGGCCGAGGGGGCGGAGCGAGAGGCGCAGGTGGCCCAGCTGATGGAGATGATTGACGAGCTGGTGAAGAGGAACCATAGTGCGCCTTGTTACACGGAGGAGATGCTGGCGGCCGACAAGGAGAGCTTCAAGAGCAGACTGGACCTTTCCTGGTTGTGTCCTTTCCTTTAGGGCAGGGCTTTTCAACCTTTTCACAGATTGTACCCCTTTTAGGACAGGACAGTCTTTGACTTGTGGACTTCGACTCCCAGAAATCCTCAGCCGTCATGGCTGCTTGAGGAATTCTGGGAGTTGAAGTCCACAGGTCTTAAAGTTGCTAAGTTTGTAGACCGCGTCCCCCCCCCCCAGCTAGCTGGTCGGCCCTTCTTCCTCTCTCCTTTCCGAGCTCTCCTTCCACGGTGTAGTAACAATGCACCAATCCCTTCCCTGTACCTTTAAAGACACAGGAATCAAGTGCAAAGCAAGAAAGGCTCACAAAATAAAGAAACACATAAACTCTGTTTTTCTTTCTCTTTAAGCTGCCTCGGGGTGTCACGTGTCACAATGTTGCAATCCGAGACTGAAAGGCTCTGGCAATCGCCAATAGTTTTAAATTAAGTCTGTTTACCTTCAAATGAAAACTTTCCAAAAGCCAAAGACAGACTCAAGATAAGGGGGGTAAAACTAATTACATTTGTGGTCACTGCCTTTTCCAGATTTTCCGTTAACTGTATTGGTTGGTCAGTTAAGTCCTCTGTCTGAGTATTTGATTATTCCACTTCTTCTGTTGTCTTCTGCATTGTTAGTTCTTTGGTTGTAGTCCAAATTTGGGTTTGTGTATCTAAGCTGGCATCTTGTTCTTTTATGTTGGGTCTTATTTTGTCACAAGCTGAAAGAACGGTTTCGTGTATTGCTTTCAACACGGACAGGATCTTTTCCTGGTCTTCGTCCACATTCTCTTAATAATGTGTTGAGGACTTTAAAATCAGACATTAAAAATAATTTTATAACTAGCTATGGGACTTCTATTTTGCATGTTTACAGGTAGTGTTTACAGTAGAAATTGTTTGTCAAGTAAGACTTTATAGTTCAAGGTTGCACATTACATTTGTTTAAAGGGATTAAACCTACGGAAGTCAACACTTTGGACTCATTTATTTATTTATTTATTTATTTATTTAATTTGATTTATATCCCGCCCTTCTCCCAACGGGACTCAGGGCGGCTCACAACATATTAAAAAAACATAAATACATTTGCTACCCCACCGAAGTAAAACCAATTAAAACCAAATATTTAAAGTTGTGCTATTTAAAAATTACTCCTAAAATAAACCCGATTTAAAATCCTCCTTAGGCCAGGCCCGCTTGCTGAAAAAGCCATGTCTTGAGGGCGCGGCGGAAAGTAAGGAGATCCGGAATCGTCCGGATCTCGGGGGGTAGTTCGTTCCAGAGGGTGGGGGCACCCACAGAGAAGGCCCTCCCCCTGGGGGTCGCCAGCTGACATTGCTTGGCCGACGGCACCCTGAGGAGACCCACTCTAAAATATTCCAGTAACCAAAGTGCACAAACCGAGCCTCTGAATTACAAAACGCTGCAAAAACTGTCCAAACAAAATCCTTTGGGTAACCCAATCAAGCGGCCAGCTGACCCAGAACTAAATAAACCCACCTCCTTTCCAACATGCTCATCTGCCGGCTTTTCATTTCATCAGCGCTGATTGCATTCTCCTGGCTGGAGAAAACGAACCAGAGGACCTTTTCTTCCAGCAACAGCTCCTGCTTCTTCCCTGCCCCTGTTTCCTCCCTTGAAATGGTATAGGGCAGGGGTGTCAAACTCAAATTTCATTGAGGGCCGCATCAGCATTGCGGTTGTCCTTGGAGGGCTGGGTGGGTGTGGCCAGGGTGGGTGCGGCCTACTGGGTGGGCGTGGCCAGCTCTACATGGTTCGCGTCAAGGGGGCCTGTGGGGGCCTGGGCAGGAGTGCGACAGATCTG
>NW_015392549.1:0-3101 GCF_001527695.2 Protobothrops mucrosquamatus | reverse complement strand
TTAAGGGCCGCAGGGAAGACACCCTCCTGCAAAGAAGCGTTCACAATTCCCTGGAACCAGGCTCGTGTACCCTCCCGAGCTGCCAGTACCAGCCAGGAGGGACACGGATCCAACAAACATGTGGTTGCATTAAGCCTCCCCAAGACCCTGTCCACGTCCTCGGGAGCCACAGAGTCAAACTCCTCCCATACAACCATCAGTTTCGTGCCACTCAGCTCTTGGTGCTGTGAGGAGAGCGCCCCGCTGCCTGCCGAAACCGGGCAGGCCGGGGGCTGGTCGTCGTCGTGCTTTTTTGGGGGATTTGCGCCACTGAGCTCAGCCTCTCACCGCTATGAGGAGAGCGACCTGCTGCCTGCCGAAACCCCTCCCCCAGAGCCCATCAATTCAGATATGTGAAGTAGGCGAGGGCCATTTGCTGGTCACTTCCAGGCGATGGTGCATTTCTTCATTCCTCACAAAGGGTGATACCTCCCCAGCATGCACCCAGGGGGCGGGGCCGATGCGGCAGGGGCTGGTTCCTCGCTGTTTCCAGACAGCCTTGTGGAGCTAAGACTGAATGCGTTTCAACATAGATGGCCACCACGAAATTGTACATTGGCTCCCGGCTGGCCTCGGCCGGGGCCAAGGCAGCGGGGGCCGTTCCCTCACTGTTTCCAGGATGGCTTCGCGGGCCACATGAAACCACTTCACGGGCAGCATCCGGCCTCTGGGGCCTTGTGTTAGACATGTCTGGTCTTTGGCTTTTGGAAAGTTTTCATTTGAAAGTAAACAGGCTTAATTGAAGGCTAAATCTTTTTGCGATTGCAGGAGCCTTTCAGTCTCGGATTGCAACATTGTGACAAGTGACACGCCTGAGGCAGCTTAAAGAGAGAGAAAAAAACGGAGTTTATGTGTTTCTTTATTTTGTGAGCCTTTCTTGCTTTGCACTTTAAGGGTGCAGGGAAGGGATTGGGGGAGGCGGTGCATTCTTACTACACCGTGGAAGAAGAGCTCGGAAAGGAGAGAGGAAGAAGGGCAACCAGCCAGCACGGGAGTCTAAAAACTTAGCAACTTGAAGACCTGTGGACTTCAACTCCCAGAATTCCTCAAGCAGCCACGACGGCTGAGGAATTCTGGGAGTTGAAGTCCACAAGTCTTAAGAGGGCCACGTCCGAAGACCCTTGAGCGAGCCGGCAGTGTTGCACACTAATAAACGTTGGATAAATTCATCGTACATTTGTCACTGGAAACAGAAACGGGGTTCAGCCAAGGAACGGCCACCGAAGAAATTAAAACTGCTACTTTTCCCCCCTTTTTTCTACAGTTTGTCATATTTTATTAGATGGTAGAATAAGGCACAAAAATACAAAAGCAAATAGTAGGACACGGTGGGGAGGAAAAAAAGGAGGGATGTGAGGGGGAGAAGGGAAAAAGAACAGAGTCCCTCCGTTGCAGTAGAAGGAAGCATTAGCATTGAACCCCAATTTTTTACTTTTCCAGAGTATTAGAAACTAGCCATTTCTAGAACAGCCAATGAATCTAATCAGTAAAACCCAAATTCCCCCCCCCCTTTTTTTTAGGGATCAAGTTTTTGACACCTTGCTAAGCACTGGTGGTACCCGAAGACTGTCATGTCCTAAAAGGGGTACAATCTGCGAAAAGGTTGAAAAGCCCTGCCCTAAAGGAAAGGACACAACCAGGAAAGGTCCAGTCTGCTCTTCAAGTTCTCCTTGTCGGCCGCCAGCATCTCCTCCGTGTAACAAGGCGCACTCCGGTTCTTCTTCACCAGCTCGTCAATCATCTCCATCAGCTGGGCCACCTGCGCCTCTCGCTCCGCCCCCTCGGCCTTGTTGTTGAAAGCCAGGTAGCGTTTCCCACACAGGTACACCTGCTCCTTCAGGGCGCAGTTCCCCTCGGAGATGAACGTGTCGAGCGTCTTCCCTTCCAGGTCGTCCTTCCGAGTGAACAGGAGGATCATGTACTTCTTGGCGTTGAGGCTGAAGATCTCCTTGATCAGCTGAGCCACGTCCTGCTCCTCCTGGGTGAAACGGCCCGGGCGGATCACCTGCAGGATGACGTGCGGGCCCGGGGTGCAAAACTTCACGCACTTCTTCACTTCCTTCGCCGTCTCGAGCTCGGGACGACCGGTGTCGAGGAAGCCGGGCGTGTCGACCACCACCACCTTCCGTCCGCTCACCTGCGTCTCCTCCTTTTGGCAACACTTGGTGACGGAACCGAAAGCCATCTTCGATTCGAAGATGTGGCTCCCCAGGATGGTGTTTCCCGTCGCGCTCTTCCCGTTGCCGGTTTTGCCCACCAGGACGATCCTCTGTTCAGGACCTACAAGCCAAAGCAGGGAGGGGGGAGGGGAGAGAAGAAGGGGACTGGTCAGCAGCGTTGGGAGGAGACGACCGGGCTGGCGCCAAGGGAGGCGTCAAACAGGTTATCAGCCGTGAGTCCCTGCACATTCACAAGAGATCGACATTCAGCCCGTCTTTAATCTCCCAGTCATTTCCCCTGACCATTAGTAGGTCAGATTTTTGTAGAGAGCTTAAGCTTGCACTAAATCTTTATGCTCTATCTTCTATATTTATCTCTATCACCTAATTTATCTCTGTCTGTCTGTCTGTCTGTCTGTCTGTCTGTCTGTCTGTCTGTCATCTATCTATCTATCTATCTATCTATCTATCTATCTATCTATCTATCTATCTATCTATCTATCTATCTATCTATCTATCTATCTATCTATCTGTACCTGTCTATCATCATATTTGTCTATCATCATCTATCATCCATCCATCTATAGTAAGAGACAACCAGGGTGTGCCTGAGGGAGGCATCAAAGGCATCATCAGTCCTGAATCCCTCTGCACTCGCAAGAGATCTAATTTCAGCCCACTGTGAATGTCTTTCTTATCTCCCGCTCATTTCCAATTGATCCGTTAGTAGGTCAGATTCTTGTAGCGAACTGAAGCTTGCAATAAATCTTGATACTCATTTGAACTGCCTGAATCTCCTGATTTTCCTGGCACTTGATCTATCTATCTATCTATCTATCTATCTATCTATCTATCTATCTATCTATCTATCTATCTATCTATCTATCTATCTATCTATCTATC
>NW_015392548.1:16422-17779 GCF_001527695.2 Protobothrops mucrosquamatus | reverse complement strand
CAGTTTAAATATCTCTGCACTTGTGAAGAAAAAAATTCAGAGTCCTATAGCCCTTTTCTAACTAGTCCTTGACTTACGACTGGTCCCTTAGCGACCACTGGAAGTTATGAACGACGTACCTGGGGGTAGCTATGATCCAGAGTTCCAACAGTCACACACAACCCACATGGTCACGTGACTGCACTTCAGCTGCTCGGCAGCCAGGGCCTTTTAAAGATTATTCCAGCATCACATGGTCATGTAACTGCCTTTTATGATGGGTTTGCTGAAAACAGGCATTGACTCCTGGTTTTCGGCAAACCGTGCCCAGGGCGAACCACTCATTTGCTTATCTACTGTGGCGTTCACTTAATGACCCGTTGCATAAAATCATCCCGCTTTTACAACCATCATGAGTTACGACCATGATGCGCACGCTCCGTTATAGTCGGAACTTGAGGATTATCTGTAGCATACTTTATTAAAAGGCATCAACTGTAGTGTCATGGTTCCGACTAATGGAACACTTCAAAGAACTTCCAGGCATTGTTTATCCTAAAAAGTCTTTATTCATGTAACAAAGGCTCGGCAGGGCATGTAGGATGCCAAGATCTGAAATCCCCTCTCCTGAGCACATATTTTGCTAGCATATTCCCTCCCTTAATTTGCTGTCGTAAATCACGTTCTCCAATCAGTTTGAAGGGCAAAGGTTCCAGTCCGTTTCTGTAAGGCTGCCATTTCTTATCTTATTAAAAACAACTGGGGGGAAACATTCTTCCTCCCCCCCCCCAGCATCTTCTAATTCTAAGAGCAAAGCAAAGCAAAGGAAAAGGCTGCCTCTTTATATTGTCAAAGCAAAAAACATCCAACGTTTGCCGCGTTGACAGGTAGTTTGTGAGAACGCGTGCCTTTCCATAAAACATGTTAGTCAGAAAAGGCTGACTAGCCACCAGACTATCATGGCTCCCCCTCCTGCAACCCCTCCACCTGAAAGAGAAACTGAGGGTCGGGGGGGGGGGAGTAGTCAATGGAGTTGCATTAACACATTCAAACTCTGTCCCCGTGAGGCATTCAAGCAAATGCCTCACGGCATTTGCCTTTACAATGCCTTGGTAAGGCCACACTTGGAATACTGCATCCAGTTTTGGTCACCGCAATGTAAAAAAGATGTTGAGACTCTAGAAAGAGTACAGAGAAGAGCAACAAAGATGATTAGGGGACTGGAGGCTAAAGCATATAAGGAAAGGCTGCTGGAATTGGGTATGTCTAGTTTAATGAAGAGAAGGACGAGGGGGGACATGATAGCAGTGTTCCAATATCTCAGGGGTTGCCATAAAGAAGAGGGAGTCAAGCTATTCTCCAAAGCGCCTGAAGGCAG
>NW_015392548.1:7358-16063 GCF_001527695.2 Protobothrops mucrosquamatus | reverse complement strand
AGAGAAGAGCAACAAAGATGATTAGGGGACTGGAGGCTAAAGCATATAAGGAAAGGCTGCTGGAATTGGGTATGTCTAGTTTAATGAAGAGAAGGACGAGGGGGGACATGATAGCAGTGTTCCAATATCTCAGGGGTTGCCATAAAGAAGAGGGAGTCAAGCTATTCTCCAAAGCGCCTGAAGGCAGGACAAGAAGCAATGGGTGGAAACTAATCAAGGAGAGAAGCAACCTGGAACTAAGGAGAAACTTCCTGACAGTGAGAACAATTAACCAGTGGAACAACCTGCCTCCAGAAGCGGTGAATGCTCCAACACTGGAAGTTTTTAAGAAGAGACTGGACAGCCATTTTGTCCGAAATGGTATACGGTTTCCTGCCTGAGCAGGGGGTTGGACTAGATGACCTTCAAGGTCCCTTCCAACTTTACTATTATTATTATTATTATTAAATGTAACCCAAATGAGTTGCAACTCACCTGGGGAAGAGGTCCTTCCTGAAAGAGAGCCAGGAGGTCCAGGTAATGTTCTGCAGCCTCTGTTGCCCTGCAGGAGACACCCCCCACACACACATCAGGAAACATCATCTCCGTGGCCTGCTGTCCTATCAGCCCAGGGACCCCTGCCCTCCTCAGGCACGGACTGTGAGCCAGGAACAGTTTCCCCCCATTGGGCTCTCGCTGGGCTGTTGTTTTTCAAGGCATCTGGGACTTGGAAAGAAAAGGGAAGCCTTTTCTTGAGAAACCAGGGGCCAACATTTTCAGCCCAGCCCCAGGGGTCTGGGAGGAAGGAGGCCCCCACCTCTCCGCCTGCAAACATCTCTTGGCCAGCATGTATTTCACTCCTGACGGGCAGCTTGGGGCAAGGAAAGCAGCCGGATGGCATCCGCTGGTGAGCAGCTCTGTTCGGATAAGGAAATGGAGGTTGTGGGACTCCAGGGTTACCTGTGGAGGATTCTCCAGAGCCTGGGAAGAGATGAAAGAGGGTGAAGGAAAAACGCCGGATTCTGTAATGAACTTGGGCCTTGCTCAGGTTCAGCAGTACTATGCTACTGAGCCCCAGCATGTTCTCATTTTATCAGATTTATTAGAATCTGTTATTTCCCAATCTTGACCCCTTGAAGATCTGTGGGCTTCAACTCCCAGAAAAAACTGGCTGGGGAATTCTGGGAGTTGAAGACCATGCATGTTCAAGGGACCAAGGTTGGGAAACACCGTATTAGAAGAATGCAACATGCATCATTGAATCTGACAGATTCCAGGCGGCTTACAGCATTATAATAATATAATAATAATTATAATAATCAAACACCCTGCTAACGTTTGCTGTAGCCTTTTCCCTCTTCCCAGCCTGACAGAAAGGAGAGTGGTGCCGTCAGTTCCCCTCTTCCCTGGGGAGGGAAGGCGGAGAGGCCACCGCTGGGTCATCCTCTTGAGACCCACCTGACAAAGCAGCAGCAGAACTTCCAGTTCTGCCTCTGTGAGCTCCAGTTGGTGGTACACGAGAGCGGCTTGGTACAAGGATGGCAGGAAGGTGGAGTCCATCTCCAGGGCTTGCTTCAGATGGTGCAGCGCTGTGTGTGGCTTGCCCTGGAGATCCAAAAGAGTGAGAAGATTGAGGATCTGCTTCTCACCGTAGAGCAGTGGTTCTCAACCTTTTTAATGCCACGACCCCAACCGGTCGTAAGTCGAGGACTAAACCGGTCATATGTCGAGGACTACCCAACCGGTCGTAAGTCGAGGACTAAACCGGTTCTAAGTCGAGGACTACCCAACCGGTCGTAAGTCGAGGACTTTCCCTGCCCGGGAGCGCCGCGCATGCGTGGTTCCACCCCCTGCGCCGGCCGAGGCGTATCTGGCAAGCGGCAGAGATGGAGCAGGCCGACCACCAGCTGGCCCAGCCCAAGGGAGGTAAGGCACCCACCAGAAAAGGCGGACAAAAATGGCGGACAAAAAAAATGGACAAAAAAAATGGCAGACAGCCTTGCTTGGCGACCCCCATGAAATGGTCGATCGACCCCAAATGGGGTCCCGACCCACAGGTTGAGAACCACTGCCGTAGAGCGTCTACACCAGTTGGGTTCACACAACACATTAAACTGGAATAAAACAAGGCTCGGCAGTTGTGTCTCGGTGTTTTCAGAGAGCTGTTTGGAGCTGAAAGGATTTCTGGGAGGTCACAACAAGCTGTTCTGAGTTCAGTCAAGCCATCCTTCCTTGGATGGTCCACAGGTGGTTCTATAGGAGGGGAACTTCTGTAAAGAACACCCACCAATGGGGACCCTCCTATCACAAATGGGATATTCAGCAGATGCTCCCCCTCCTTATCCTATTCTGTAATCCAAAGACTGGAGCGATAAGCCGACTGGGAAGGACCAATACACAGAGCAGTCAGTCAGGTTACATAACCAAGGATTCCTGGGTCTCTGTAGAAACATTCCAAGAACCAGGAACAAGTTGGAAGAACTGGAAGTGCTAATGAGAGCAGGTCAATACAGGCAGTCCTCGACTTACGACAGTTTCTTTAGTGACCGCTTGAAGTTACAAAGAAAAATGTCATTTAAAAAGTGAATTTTGGTCATGTGAACAAAATTCCAATGCTTGGCAACTGACTCATACTTATGACGGTTGCAGTGTCCCAGGGATACGTGATTCCCGTTTGCGCCCTTCTGACAAGCAAAGTCAAAGGGGAAGCCAGATTCACTTAGCAACCGTGTGTCATGGTTCTGACAGATGAAACTCTTCAAAAGAACTTTATTTACCTTAAAGCAGTGTTTCTCAACCTTGACCATTTTAAGGCATGTGGACTTCAACTCCCAGAATTCCACAGCCAGCAATGCTGGCTGTGGAATTCTGGGAGTTGAAGTCCACATGCCTTAAAATTGTCAAGGTTGAAAAACACTGCCTTAAAGGATCTTTTATTCGAGTAGCATAATATCGGCACTGCATAATGGAAGCCAAAAACTGAATTCCCCTCCCCTGGACACATAGTATCAAAGCACAATTCCCTCCTCAAATTAACTGTCATAAATCACATTTCCCAATTAGCTCTCCAGCCCGCCAATTCTTTATCAGCTCTGGGCTCAATAACCTTGATTCTCACTCTAAGTTTAGTGTTGTTATGTCTAGTTGGACTCTCATTCACATCCCCCCTCCTCCCAGCATCAACTAACTCTAAAAGCGAAAGAAAGAAAGATGGCTACATTTCCATCTATTGTCAATGCAAAAACATCTGATGTTAGCAGCATTGACACCATGTTCCTAACTTAACTGCAGTGATTCACTTAACAACGGGGGCAAGAAATGTCGTAAAATGGAGCCAAACTCACTTAACAACTGTCTCACTTAGCCACAAAAATTTGGGGCTCAATTGTGGTCATAAGTCAAGGACTACCTGTAGAGTTCAATTATTTTCTTATTGTGGGGCCACGCTGGCAAGTGGAACCCATGGATCGAAGGGCATCATTTATTCAGAAAGAAGGGAGGCCACAAGAGGACAGGAGGAAGGCACCGTATGTCAGAAAAGGTCATATATTGTATTGGGATATAGGAATTGGAGCAGGAGAGGCTGTCAAGAACATCTGGATAAGAGTAAAAGGGAGGAGGACAATATTGTTGTGGATGCAATACAAACCACCAGGCTAAGGAGAGGATCAGGAAAATGACCTCCTAAATTAGATCACACAGAACTGAGACACAGCAACAAAGGAATTGCTGAACCACTCAGATATTTGCAAAGTTCCAATAATTCCACAGTGGTCTTGTTAGCTGTTTCAATTTGCAGAAAGATGTTGAAAAGACCTGGAGGTCAGCATTCCTTGATCTGTTCTTGATTGGCAGGGAAAATCTAGTGGAAAAGTTAAGAGCAATGGGAACCCTCCATCTGTTGTGATTCAGGATTCTACAGAAACACAACACAGCTACAACATTCACTAGATCACATAGATCAATGAAATGCAGACGCACCGTGAATTTCTCAAATATAAGATATTGGAAATACAAACACATACCATTCTGATTAGGATAAAAAGGAGGTGCTTAGGCAACTGCCAGATATGTGCAGCAAACATCTAAGAAAACTAAGACTTGACACGTATGAAGATGTAATCACCAAAAAGCTGCATTGGCAAGAAGCTCTTATTTGCAGAAAGAAAGCCAGAAAAGCTAAAGCATAAAAGGACCTGAAGGTTGTGAGAAAAGCTTGTTGTTGTTGTTAATTGCGAAGTCGTGTCTGAGCCATCGTGGCCCTATGGACAACGTTCCTCCAGGCCTTCCTGTCCTCTACCATCTTCTGGAGTCCATTTAAGCTCACGTCTACTGCTTCACTGACTCCATCCAGCCACCTCATTCTCTGTCGTGTCCTTCTTCTATTGCCCTCCATCTTTCCCAGCATTAGGCTCTTCTCCAGTGAGTCCTTCCTTCTCATTAGGTGGCCAAAGTACTTAAGTTTCAACTTCAGGATCTGGCCTTCTAAAGAGCAGTCAGGGTTGATCTCCTGTAGGACTGACCGGTTGGATCGCCTCGCAGTCCAGGGAACGCGCAGGAGTCTTCTCCAGCACCAGAGTTCAAAGGCCTCCATTCTTTGGCGCTCAGCCTTTCTTATGGTCCAACTTTCACAGCCATACATTGCAACTGGGAAAACCATGGCCTTGACTATACGCATTTTTGTTGACAGGGTGATGTCTCTGCTTTTTAGTATGCTGTCTAGATTTGCCATAGCTTTCCTCCCCAAGAGCAAGCGTCTTTTAATTTCTTGGCTGCAGTCCCCATCTGAGGTGATCTTGGAGCCCAGGAAGATAAAATCTGTCACTACCTCCATTTCTTCCCCATCTATTTGCCAGGAATTGAGAGGGCCGGATGCCATGATCTTGGTTTTCTTAATGTTGAGTTTCAAGCCAACTTTTGCACTCTCCTTCTTCACCCGCATCAAGAGGCTCTTTAGTTCCTCTTCACTTTCTGCCATTAGAGTGGTATCATCTGCATATCTTAGGTTGTTGATATTTCTCCAGGCAATCTTAATTTCAACTTTTGATTCATCTAGCCCTGCCTTGTGAGAAAAGCTAAAAGCAACCTAAAAGATTTACGGGGATGACAATAAAAAGAAAAAAAAAGGGAGAAGGGTGGTGGAAGGTTAGCAGAGATAGGGAGAGGAGGGCAAAGTTCTTCTATCCTCCTTGCTTTTATCTTCTCCCAAAGGGGAACTGTGTTCAAACGAATCTAACAACTGCCACAGTTTGGGACTGGCAACCCAAGGACAGAAAGAGACATTTAGAGTAGCAGGCTACCATGAACTGGACTAATTATATTCAAGAGTCCTGAAGAAGCCTGCAGTCTGAGGAGATTTGAGAATGACCTTGGGAGACAGGAGGAGGAACTGACAAGCATTTCGAAATACTCGCCTCTCTAGACACTAAAAAGAGGAAATAAATACTTTCACTCTTGCAAGATTCTGTTTAATGTAATCCTATGGTAAAGACAGTGCTGGTTGCGCTTCTTGTCTGGATTACTTCAAAGGCCTAACACTGTGGGTACAAACCTGGAGCCCTGGTTGTGGCATACAGCACAGTTCAGGGAAAATGCTGCCCTCTTTTCAAAAAGGAAGAAAAGACCTGGATATTTGCTTCAATGATCCTAAGCAAAACTCTGGAGCAGATTATTTAGCAGTTTGTGGGCATTTAGAAAAACCAAAGCATCACTTGACAGCAGCCATTTATCATGCCAAACCACATCTCCTTTCTTCACTGATGGCCACATGGTGGACATAGTGCAACTTCAGCAAAGCATTGGACAAAATTCTACCAGAAAAAAGGCAAAATGTGATCCCATTACATGCAGAGTTAATGGGACAGTTATAGCCAGTAAGGACTATATTTCATAATGGTAAGTTATGAAGGCCACCTGAAGAGACTAGAAGCATTTGAAATGTGGATTTATAGGCGGCTGTTACGTATAAGCTGGGTTGACAAGATCAGAAATGAGGAGGTGATAAGCCACCTGGGAAAGCCAAGGGAAATCATCAAAACAATTAAAAAACGAAAATTAGAATATTTCAGACATGTGATGCGACACCCAGAAAAATACGGCATACTCCATTTAATCCTCCAGGGAAAGATTGAAGGCAAACGAGGTCCAGGCAGAAGAAGAACATCATGGCTCAAAATCTAAGGGACTGGTTTGGACAAAACTCAGCAGCACTTTTTTGTGTGGCTGCTGATAAAAACATGATCGCCAAAATGATCGCCAACGTCCAATAACGGATATGGCACAAGAAGAAGAAGAAGAACAGTTATGAAAGTGGAAAGAGAAGTCAAGTGCTATATTTACATGGTTTGATTCTAAGTCCTGTTCAGGTAATCCTTGACTTACAGCAGTTCATTTAGTGACTGTTCAAAGGTACAATGGCACTGAAAAAAGGGACCTACAGTATGTCCATTTTTCACATGTATGACGAAAATGATCAAAATGATCAAAATTCAGATGCTTGGCTGTTAACTCATATTTACCACGATTGCTGTGTCCCAGGGTCATGTAATCATTTTTTGCAACCTTGTGACAAGCAGTCAATGGAAAAGCCAGCTTCACTTAACAACAGTGTTACTAATTTAACAACTGCAGCGGTTCACTTAACAAATGTGGCAAGAAAAGTTATAAAATGGGGCAAAACTCACTTAACAAATTTCTCACTTAGCAAGATAAATTTTGAGCTCAATTGTGGTTGTAAGTTGAGGATTACCTGTACAGGTAATCCTAGACTTACAGCAGTTCATTTAGTGACCGTTCAAAGTTACAATGGCACTGAAAAAGGGACTTATGACCGTTTTTCACACTTAGACCGTTGCAGCATCCCCATAGTCACATGGTCAAAATTCAGACGCTTGGCAACTGACTCATATTTATGACGGTCGCAGTGTCCCAGGGTCACGTTATCCCCTTTTGCGACCTTCTGACAAGCAAAGTCCATGGGGAAGCCAGATTCACTTAACAACCGTGTGACTCACTTAAGAACTGCAGCGATTCCCTTAACCACTGTGGCAAGAAAGGCGATAAAATGGGACAAAATTCACTTAGCAACAGAAACTTTGGGCTCAATTGTGGTCGTAAGTCAAAGACTATCTGTACTTTTCCAAATACGTATGCATTACTTGGAAAAATATGAAGGTCTTCAGCTGGTAATGGTAAAAACTGGCAATATGAACTTCAATGTAGACCAAGTTCTAGACCTTGATAGGATAAATCAGGGGTAGGCAACCTTGGCTCTTTTATGACTCGTGGACTTCAACTCCCAGAATTCCTGAGCCAGCATGGCTCAGCTTGGAAACCTCTCCCTTTCCCCTCAGCATGGCTGGCTCAGGAATTCTGGGAGTTGAAGTCCACGAGTCATAAAAGAGCCAAGGTTACCTACCCCTGGGATAAATCAAGGTTGTGATGCAGGCAGATTATGTGCCATCATGTCACTGTTAGTTCTCAATGATCACATAGTTTTCCTTCGTGATAATCTGCCTCCTCCAATCTGGTCTTTCAATAGTTCCCCCTTCGTTGCAGTAACTGAGCGCGTTCCCCCGAGTGCTGCTTCTCATTCCCCCCATGTTTCCAAGCAACAGAGCAGTGGCTCTGCATTATGAGGAAGAGGATCTGATTGGCCCTCAGGGAAACTATCCCAACTCCAGCAGCTATTCAGCGGCATCACAAATTGCTCTCTTTTATTGGAAGTTATCTTGGATGGGCCTCTGTCAGGAACATTGTACAACACATTTTTGCGCTAGTTGGTTTCCAAAGTCCCTTCCCATTCTTATATTTGATGATTCTCTGGCCTAGATTTTTTTTTTCATTTTATCCACATTCCTTAGAACACATAATGTTCCCTTACTATTTTCCGGTAGCAGCTTCCCATTAAGGTGAAGATCTGGGCAAGGACCCGCTTAGAACATAGTCCAGACGCAGCCGCTTGGAGGAAGACAAGGGCACGGTGGGGGTTGTCAGCTTCCAGCTCCTGAACACCTGGAATAAGCAAACAGGCATTAAAAAGTCTAATTTGATTCAATTTAATGTGTTGCTGCATGCTGAGATCTCTGTGCCCGTTATCTAAAGAGAACTACAGATAGTTCCTTGACTTACAACTTTTCATTTAGTTGTGACCTGTTGAAATTACAACAGCACTGAAAAAAGTGAGTTATGATCATTTTTCACACTTACAACAGTTCCAGCATCCCCATGGTCACATGATCAAAATTTGGACACTTGGCAACTGATTCGTATTTATGATTGGTTGCAGTGTCCCGGGGTCACGTGAGCCCCATTTGCGACCTTCTGACAAGCAAAGTCCACGGGGAAGCCAGATTCACTTAACAAGTGCGTTACTAACTTAACAACTGCAAAGACTCACTTGACAATTGGGACAAGCAAGGTCATAAAATGTGGCAAAGGTCATTTAACAAATGTTTTGCTTAGCAACAGAAATTTTGGATTCAATCGGGGTCGTAAGCGGAGGACTGTCTCTGAAATTACAGAAGTGTTACTGGCAAAAGGAACAGAAGGGCAAAGGTGAAAGTTCAAAGGATCATAAAGCCTGCAGAGAATGGAGGATCTCACATTTACCTTGCAAGAAGGCAGCTGAAGTCCACAGAGTCTCTTTCAAATCTGTGATGGTTTGCACCACCAGGGGGTCAGACTCTCCCATTTCACGGGGGTGCCACATCTGCAGCAGTGAAAGG
>NW_015392548.1:0-5275 GCF_001527695.2 Protobothrops mucrosquamatus | reverse complement strand
CGTGGAGGCTCCTGTCCTAAGTTTATCTTTCAAGAATTCACCAGACACCTCCTTTGAAAAACTCCATTCTTTTCCACTCTTAAGGATCAGCAGGTTTAATTCTTCCAAGTGTTGAAGGTAGCAGCAAAATGCTGGTCGGTTGCAAAAACGCCTTATTTTGGGGGCTGAAAATGCACTTTTGCAGAGTCAGGCTGCCCAGTGAGGTTCCAGGCTCTGCCCAAGCAGCCTCTGTGGTTTAAAGCAGGGCTCCTCAACCTTGGCAACTTTAAGACTTGTGGACTTCAACTCCCAGAATTCCTCACTCAGCTTGCTGGCTTGAGGAATTCTGGGAATTGAAGTCCACAAGTTGCCAAAGTTGAGGACCCCTGCTTTAAAGCACCCAGGGATTAGGAGGCCCTAATGACAAGAGGCATGGGGACCACTGCAGGGCTGGTGTTTAGCCATCTAATGAGCCACTCTACAGAAATGTGTTAACTGTAAAAATAACGTCTGCTTTCTGAACCATTATGCTCGTCTGTGGTTCATACATCCTATAATATCCCCCACCCCCAAAAACAATTATTTAGACTAGGAATATACCTGGCCTTTTCTATAAGCTAAGAAGGAAATCATTTCAAGCGCACAATATCATGCAGAGACAGTTTCTGGAATTTGCAGTCCATTTACTGCCTTGTGCTCGTCAGTTCAGTATCAAAATTCTAAATCCCCTATCGTGACTTCTCGCATCCTTTTTGTGACAGCCATCAAAAAAAGATCTTGGGTAAAACGCTCTGGTGAGCTGCCCTGGATTGGCAAAGGGTGGCAAGACATGGCAGCAGCAACCCCAAAGGGATTTCAGACACCGCTGCAGTGCAGGGCTCCCACAGATCTCTTCCCATGAAGATTTACATTCAATTTATCTATCTTCTATATAAATAAAAATGTAAATGTTCGTTTGTTCAAAATCTTAAATCTCCGAAAGTTCTTCACAGATTGCTTTGAACTTTTGACACAATGTTGCATTCGAATACGCGCGTGTTTTTATATACCTACTATTATATAGATGTCACACCTGTGACAGGTAAAAACATGTTTTTGAAAAACAGCACCATCTGTTGGACGTAAAAGCAACACACGCTACATATTACAAACGTGCGCTTTCTTTTCCATTTAACCAGACTCAGCCACAGCAACGCGTGGCGGGTACAGCTAGTAATGTAATAAAAATAATATAATTACTTAATCAGTACCCTACATCTTCCATAGAGCCACCTCTCCTTTCCATTTTGACTGCAGGTAGAATCCAAAAGCCTCTTTTTGCCACAAAGCAAATCCACAAGAATGGAAGGAGGGACAGGCGTTACAAAACCTGCCAGGTCAAAGGTGAGAAAGGGACAGGTTCTCAGGGGGCATGTATGTGTGTGTGATATGAGATACTCTCACAGCCAGCTGGGAGAGATTCTGAGTTTCTGGAGGTGCTGCAGACTGAAATCAGGAGTAGCTAAAAGCTTTTCTCCCTGCGCTAGTCCAAAACAGGATCAGTCTTCTAACTACCAGCTCCAGCTCAGTGGATCTAATCAAGGAGAAGCTGAAATCGGTCAGGGGTCCTCAGCTCCATCAAACAGCGTGTGGAAGAGCAAGTGAGAAGCCAGAGCACCTCTGCTGCACAGAAACATGCAGGCCAGGGCAGCAGGGAGTGGCACTCGTGGGACAAAGAGACAACTGACTTGGTACACATGCAGCCTCTTATGTTTCTTCACTGAACCCCAAATGAGCCAAGTGGCTCCTTCTTAGCTCTCCAAGACCATATGAGCAGCCACTGAAGCTACTACTCCAATCTGAAAAGCCGTACTTTTATTTCAAAAAGCCAAATCCAAAACCTGGAATCCAGAATCTAGCATCCCAACTTGATAGCAGCCGTGATCTCCAAATACCTGGCCATTCAAGCCTGGCCTTGTGTCTCAAGAGCCCCTGAGCCGGGTGAAGGACCAGCGACGCGCCTTGCCCACCGCTTGGCCCTGCTGGAGCTTCCCTCCCCAGGACACTGTTCAGTACCATCCGGGCCTGGGACGCCCAGGGCTGCCAAACCGCTGCCAAGCCAGCCTGCTGCACACTCTCCTCCCGAGGTAGTTGCTGAATCCTCCAGAATTATAAAGAAAGAAAGAACTGCCACCCAGCCATTCCCCACAAGATGTCTGTGCACCCCAGGCACCCGGCGCGCAGGGACCAAAAGTTCTCTTTGGTTTCATCTAGTGCTTCTTCCCATTCCTTGGCAAGCCTTGTCAAGTCTTGCCAAGGGCCGTTCCGTTGCAACTGCCCGCCATTCATGTGGTGCAACCAACGGCCCCTCCTTTCTGCTGCTCCCAAAGTCTCCGTCCTTGGCAGAGAGAGGAAGCAGAGAGCATCTCTGGAGGGCAGATGGGGTCTCCTCACTGCCAGCACTGACTCGACCGACTCCTTTGCACTGCTGTGCTATCTGGGCTGCGCAAGGATGACCTGCTTGAACCACTTGCTGACAGCACAATCCACACGCATCACCAGGCCAAGACCCAGGAGGAGAAAGATGCAGCTCACCACAAAGCCCACTGCTTCGAAGAGGAACCTGCCAGGGTGAAGAAAAGCATAGGGTGAGGTCACGGCAAGTAGGCAACCAATGCTCGGTGGGCCTCGGGCAGATCTCCCCACCAGCTCTCTCTGCAGGAAGCTCAGCAGTCGGTCACTGAAGAGGACAGAACCTGGGTAAGGACACGGATTCCTCTGCGGTTGGGGGGGGGTCTGTGCTCAGGACAAATGGGGCCTCATCTCATCAAGCAAATGCCAAAGCCCCCAGGGTATCCCCTGAAGTTCAGGTGCAAGAAATCAAGAACCAAGGGTGTTCAAATGAGTACACATTTAATCCATGCTGCGTCTAAACAAGAACTACTGGTAAGAGTCAACTGAGTTCAAGGAGGGCTGGACTTAGCGAAGGGATGCCAAACTGATGACATGCTTGACCCCTCCCTCTCTCAGGCTCAGCCTGGTACTCTCCTACATCCTGTGTCTCAGGAAACCAGGCAACCTAAGTCAGGCATCCTGGGGCTGACATTACAGCCTCCCTGTTCTTCGTCAATTCCCCGTTTTTTCTGCTTTTAGCTGCCTGAAGCTAACAAGGGTGTGCAGTAAAAGGAGAAATCTGGCAAAGCACAATATTGATCAGCTCAACTGCAACTCTTCCAGCCACCCACCCCACCTCCAGCCCAGGCTCAGGAGTCCTACCCTGACTCTTCCTGTGTGGGTTTTTGGACTGGGAGGAGTTAGAGAAAGAGCTTCTCACCATGTGGCACCGGCTTAGTGGGGGACTTACTTTGGGGCAAAGACCTTCCACACCATCAGATGTCTCCTGAGAATCATGGCTGCCAAAACAGAAGCCAGAAGCTGTTGGGAGAAGAGAAGAGAGGGAAGCGGCTCAGTCCAGCCAGAAGGGGAGAGAGCTTGGTTACCAGCAAAACTAGCCGAGTGAAACAACTTTATTAGGGAACTCCAGAGGGGTCTTCAGGAAGAGCTGCTGCAGCCAGCAAGGAAACAGGTGCCCTGTCCCTGGGTAGAAGCCTGCTGGACCAGCAACCTCGCAAAGGAAACATACAGAAGGGACAGAGGGCTCATATCCCTCCCCAGCCCCCAGCAGCTCTTCAGCAGGGCCAGCAGCCCTGGACTCAAGCAAGGGAGAGCTAGAGAGTGTTCAGGAGAGAAGGGCCCTCTGGGAGACAGAGAGATCAAGGAAGGGCAGCCTCTGCCCAGAGAGGCCGGGTGTGGCTTTGCAGGGGCAAAAGGGAGGCCTCTCCCCTGTTACATCTACTCTTTCCACCAGGAGGGGAAGGCAGGGCACCTTACAAGCCCCATCAATTATGAACCGTCATCTGGTGGGGCACGAAAAAGGGTCTTCTCGGTGGTGCCCTTTTTTTTATGGACCATTATTCCCCCCCAAATCGGTACAGTTAGCCCAGGGGTGTCAAACTCAATTTCACTGAGGGCCGCATCAGCATTGCGGTTGCCCTGGGTGTGTGTGGCCAGGGTAGGTGCGGCCTACTGGGTGGGCGTGGATGGAGTGGGTGTGGACTACTGGGTGGGCATGGCCAGCTCTACATCATTCGCGTCAAGGGTGCCAGTGGGGGCCTGGGCAGGAGTGGGACAGATCTGAGGGTCTCTGGCAGAAGGGGGTGGACCGGGGCAAGTGCCAAGGCATGGTCCACGGGGCAAGTGCCAAGATGACCACCACAAAATTGTACATTGGCTCCCAGCTGGCCTGGGCCAGGGCCAAGGCAGCGGGGGCCGTTCCCTCACTGTTTCCAGGATGGCTTCACGGGCCACATGAAACCACTTCGCGGGCTGCATTCGGCCCCCGGGCCTTGTGTTTGACGTGTCTGAGTTAGCCCCTCACCCTGCTGCTTTTCCAAAAGCCCTAAAAACATGGCTTTGTGGGTAGGCCTGGGGACCCCAAATGGAGACAGAGCTGAGCAAGTGGCTGATTAGATTGTGTGGTTGCTGCCATTTATGGGTTTTTATTGTATGGTGGATTTTAAAAATTTGTAAGCCGCCCAGAGTCACCTGTGTGTAAGTTGGGAAGCTATAGAGCAGTGGTGGCGAACCTATAGCACGGGTGCCAGAAGCGGCACTCAGAGCCCTCTCTGTGGGTACGCGTGCCGTCGCCCAAGTCCTAGGCCTTCAGCTGGGTTTTATAAAACCTTTTCGCTTTAGGCCTCCGCCGCCATGTGCAAAAAAAAAAAAGGTTCAATCAATCAATTTCAACTTCTCGTGGGAAAAGAAAAGATCTTGCAAAGTTGGAATTGATTGATTGAACTTTTTAGTCCCACCCAGTCTGCCGTTACCACTGCAGCCACGTCCACGCCCAGCCAATAGGCCACACCCACCCGGCACTTGAGGATGCATAAGTGGGTTTTGGGTTGCAGTTTGGGCACTCAGTCTCTAAAAGGTTCGCCATCACTGCTATAGAGGTTTGTTTAATAAATCAATAATGAACGTTCCTGATCTCCACTAAGTCACAAAATGGGCATCCTGGTGGATCCATCGGTTGCAGACGAACCAGGTGAGGCTCCCGGAGGGGGGCACCTGTTGCCACTGAATCCCCATCAAGGCCTTCTCTCACGATGGCTCCCACACACACACACATACCTGAAGCCCCAAAATAAGCAGGTATCTGAGGCCCAGCTGCACCAGGGCTGCTGAAAATCGCTCCGGTGCCTCCCGGAGCCTCATCTCCATCATCGGCTCCTCCCTGTCTTGGAGTCGCGTCTTTGGC
>NW_015392547.1:8470-17780 GCF_001527695.2 Protobothrops mucrosquamatus | reverse complement strand
TGACAGCTGACACAGAATCCCGCCGTTTGCCTGCTGCTGATCAGTGCTAGATGACTTTGGTACTCTCTGAGCTTGCTTGTTTTCTTGAAGACATTTCATTACCAAACCAGGTAACATCTTCAGCACCGAAAGATGCTTCAGTGCTGAAGATGTTACCTAGTTTGGCAATGAAACATCTGCAGGAAAACAACCAGGCTCATAGAGCACCAAGGACTCCACAATTCAACCTTGAATTACAAATATTATCTTCTAGTGCTAGGTAAAATAAATCCTATTCTTATAAAGTTGCATAAACTGACAGTCAGGCTTCCAGGCTGAATTAAAGATGCTGTATGTTATCTCTGTTCTGGGCCCTTGTCACATTGCAGCCCATTTGTTCTAGGCAGAACCTAGAACTGTATGCTTTTTATGTGACCTAGCAGTAGCTGTTTCTCACCTTCAATTTTTTTTGTCCCTTGTCCAAGTTCGCTAATAAGAACTCATTATCTTTGTTTCTCTGATGAAGGTCTATTTCCTGACAGGCAAGTTGAGGCTCCAGATCTACAGAATGCAATAGGAATAATCGGGTAATTAAGTTTTAGCAAGATTTAAATGATATTTAAAGCAACCACTTAAATGGAGTCATTGCCTTGGGCTTTGTTGTACGCTTGTATAATTATTTCCCGTCCTCCAGAGGCTGTATAATTACATTTCTGTATTTATAAAAAGATTACCTTTGAAGGCACCAATATGATTTTACACTCTGTTGACTAGCATGTGAATAGGGAGGTCAGAAATGTCACCCAATAAAAGAAAAGTTTAGAGCCATTTTCAGAGCTCTTAAAGTATTGTTGTCGATGCTGCTATGGGTTTTATTGTGGAAAATGCTGTGCTCTATGTGTTAAACTAAAGAACTTCCACACAAGAGCTTTTCTTCGCTTCAGGCCTGGCTCTAAACCAAACTGAACTCATGACTGATTCTGATTTGGAGAGCCAAATCAATTTACTGCCTCTACAGTTCGTACGAAACAGTAGCAAAAGAAAGCATCTCTGTGTAAACGTTGCAGCTCTGCAGAACGAGTGGACAATCTGTCATCCCATTGATATCAACCTATTTTTGAAATTCTGCTTACTTTCATAGACAATCTTAACAATAAAGCAGCCTGTATCTCAGTTGTGCTCTTCTAACAGCAAAAAACCCGTGGCCTTGCCCATTATGGATCGTTTGTGAAATGGTAGCTTCCATCTTTCCCTGTCCAATACTTCCCTCTGCCTTTTTACATTTGAGGAGAGGAACTAGAAAACCAGGGATATCGACAGAAGAGAATATTGATAGCTCTGGGTTAAACTGTGGGGTACTTGGTGCTCTCTGAGCTTGGTGGGTTTTTTTTGCCTTACCAAACTAGGTAAAATCATTAGTGCCTGATGATGTTACCTACTTTGGTAATGAAACGTCTGCAAGAAAACCACTAAGCTCAGAGAGCCTCAAGGAACCCCACAACCAGGAATGTATAATTTGTTTCAGTGTGGTCATCAGAATCTCACTTATTTCAGGGATAGGCATTTTTTTTAGTACCTAATCTTTGAAGGGGAAGATAAGGATTGAGGGGTTAAAAGTGAGTGAGGCCATATTACATATTTGAGCAAGAGATTTGAGGATATTTTAAAAACCATTTTAAAATTGAGACTACAGTATAGTTTTCATTAGTTTCCTAGCTCACAATGGAGAAAAAACTATCATAGCAGAAGCTTCTCCCAAGTGTTGGTTCTCTTCTTCTTCTTTTTTAAATCTATACTTATTTTGATTTTTTTTGCAGCTTTAGTTATTACTATGAAATAGTTTGTTCAAAAAGACCAAGAGTAGCACATGGACTCTGGGTGCTACATGTTGCCATTCCTTATTTGACTGTCATCAGAGGAAGGTTTAATTACTAACTCAACAGTATCCAATATACATCCTCATATTTTCTCCCCATAAGGGAATGAGTATGGCTGCAACTCACTCTATCTCTGATATAAATGATTCTACCAGGAGAATCTACGAGGGCAATTCGAAAATAAACCTCCATTTGTTTATCAGTGACAGACACTCACAGATACAGAACTTTTATCATACACATTAGAAAACTACAACATTACATTACTTTTCAGCATAATTGCCATTCAAATGAGACACTTGTCATAACGTCTTACAAGGTTTGAAATTCCTTAGTAGTAGTCGTTCGGCGCCAAATCTGGGCTATGGGGGGGTGATCAAAAACATCCCAACAGAAGTCCTTGGGTGTGTCTAGTGGTATACAGGCGAGCATTATCATGAACCAACACCACACCAGAAGTCAGCATGTCCTGACGCTTGTTATGGATGGCTCGTCTGAGTTTTCGTAATGTTTCGCAGTAGACTTCTGAATTTATGGTCGAACCACGCTCCATGAACTTTACTAGCACTACTCCTTTGGCATCATCACATTTGGCAGGATTTTCTATGGCACCACTTCCGGTGTGGTGTTGATTCATGATAATGCTCGCCTGCACACCGCTAGACGCACCCAAGAACTTTTGAAGCAGTTCTGTTGGGATATTTTTGATCACCCCCCCTTATAGCCCAGATTTGGCACCGAGCGACTACTACTAAGAAATTTCAAACCTTGTAGAATAGAATAGAATAGAGCTGGAAGGGACCTTGGAGGTCTTCTAGTCCAGCCCCCTGCTCAAGCAGGAGGACCTATACCATCTCAGACAAGTGACTGTCCAGCCTCTTATTAAAAATCTCTAGTGATGGAGCACCCACAATTTCTGGAGTCAAGCTGTTCTACTGGTTAATTGTCCTCACTGTCAGGAAGTTTCTCCTTAATTCCAGGTTGCTTCTCTCTTTGATCAATTTCCAACTATTGTTTCTTGTCCTGCCCTCTGATGCTTTGGTGAATAACGTGACCCCCTCTTCTTGGTGGTAGTCCCTCAAATGCTGGAATACTGCTATCATGTCTCCCCTATTTTTTCTTTTCTTTAGAGTAGCCAAACCCAAGTCCTGCAGTTGTTCTTCGTATGTTTTAGTCTCCAGACCTTTAATCATCTTAGTTGCTCTTCTCTGAATTTTCTCCAAACTTTCAACATCTTTTTTGTGACCAGAATTGGCTGCAGTATTCCAGGTGTGGTCTTACTAGGGTTTTATAAAGCGGTACTAATTCGCATTATCTTGATTCTACACCTCTGTTTATACAACCCAGGATTGTATTAGCTTTTTGGGCTGCTGTTGCACACTGCTGGCTCATAGTCAAGTGATCATCCACTAGGATTCTAAGATCCCTCTCACAGTTACTGTTTTTAAGACAAGCCTCGCCCAATCTGTACTTGTACCTTTGATTTTTCCTGCCTAAATATAAAACTTTGCTTTTTTCCACATTGAAACTCATTTTGTTGGATAGGGCCAATTGTTCAAGTTTGTCAAGATCTTTTTGGATCCAGAGTTTGTCTTCTGGGGTGTTGGTTACTCCTGCCAGTTTGGTGTCATCTGCAAATTTGATGAGTTCCCCTTCAATTCCCTCATCTAAGCCATTGATGAAGATATTGAAGAGTACTGGGCCTAAGATGGAACCTTGTGGTATCCCACTGCTTACTTCTCTCCATGTGGATGTAGTGCCATTGAGGACTATTCATTGAGTACAGTTTGCCAGCCAGCTACAGATCCATCTGGTGGTAATGTTGTCTATTCCACCTTTTTTGTAGCTTACCAAGGAGTAGGTTGTGGTCTACTTTATCAAATGCCTTACTGATATCTAAGTATACTACATCCACAGCATTTTGCTGGTCTACTAGTTTAGTCACTTTATCAAAGAATGAAATAAGATTGGTTTGGCATGATCTGTTTTTAACAAACCTGTGCTGGCTACTAGTTATAACTTTGTTTGCTTCTAGTTGTTCGCAGATTGTTTTTTGATTATCTTTTCTAGGGTCTTCCCAGGTATTGATGTTGGGCTGATTGGCTTGTTGTTTCCTGGGTCCATTTTTTCCCCCTTTCTTGAAGATGGAAACCAGAACAGCCCTTTTCCAATCCTCAGGTACTTCCCCAGTGCACCAGGATTTTTGAAAGATGTGGTGCAATGGTTCTGACATAACATCTGCCAGCTCCTTCAGAACTCTGGGATGTAATCTGTCAGGTCCCAGTGATTTATATTTGTCAAGATCAGATAGGTGTTCCCTTAACCCAGTGATGGCGAACCTTTTTGAGACCCGAGTGCCCAAACTGCAACCCAAAACCCACTTATTTATTGCCGGGTGCCAGGTGGGCGTGGCTGTGGTGGTCATGGCAGACTGGGTGGGTGTGGCCAAGGTGGGCGTGGTCACCTCAATATTGCTCGTGGGGAGGGACGCCTTTGGGGGCTGAGTAGGGTTGGGGGACATCCAGGGGTTCTCTGGCAGATGGGGTGGTGGGTAGGAGGCTCGTCCTGTGGGGTGAGGTGAGTCAGGGTGGGGGTGCCATTATCTCAGGGCAAGGCAAGGCAGGGGCCAGGGCAGCTGCTGCCTGACACCATTGGCCCCCGCACACAGAGGCCAGTGAGCGCATGGGGGCTGACAGTGTCAGTCAGCAGCCACAGCCTGCCGGCCCCTCGACCGGCACACTCTGGGGCTCCGCAGCCCGCCACCAGAAGTTCAGAGAAGTGCCCACAGAGAGGGCTCTGAGTGCCGCCTCTGGCACGCGTGCCCTAGGTTCGCCACCACTGCCTAACTCTAAAGATTTCATATGACAGTGCCAAGATGGTAAGGGGTTAGATAAGAAAGCATTTTAGCTCCCCTTCTTCTCCTCAATGTATTTATTATTTATTAATCCTCTTCATGTCAAATTGAAAAATCCAACTCCCCATCTGGGAAAATTGGAAAACAGACCTGTCTCCATACTCCTATATGCATATGACATTTCAAAGATAGAGGTGGGTCCAAAGCAGGCAGTTTTCTATGCTTGTCAAGTGCTGTCAAGAAGAAATGTTCAAAATCAACTATTCCAAAATCAAGGTCATAGTGTTTGTTAATTGCCTTACATTCCATACATGGTGGTTAAATAATCAGCTAAGAGAACATGTCAGGATAGTCAAGTAGTCAAGTATCGTTCTTCATGTCATTGGTAATCATAAATCCCTTGCTGACTAGTTATCCTAAAATGCATGGAAATCAACCTAAGCTCCAAAAATGTCATTTCCCCCCCCAAAAAAGAACTTGGTTCATATCTGCAATACTTAAAGTTTTTCCCGGTAAGGTGTGTGCCCAACTCTTCTTTGGAGTTCAGTCGGGCCTCTGTAGGTCATTTCTTCCCCTTCAAACAGTTTTGGAGCATCATCTAATCCTAATCCTATTATTCTATATTCTATCTTCCAAGCTCCTCGAAAGGAAACGCTGTGCTGTGAAGCTGGTTTACTTAAAACTGAAGCTTCTTCTTGAATTCACATCTTTTCTTATTGGTTTAACTTACTTTTTTTTCTTCTGGCTGGTCTGGCTTCTCTAACTTAGACTGACAACTTTAAGTTTGCCTGGAGTCAGACACGTCACAAGAAATTAAATCCTGTTGGCTTTTCGTGGGCTGCAATCACCCTGAACCTGCACGTGCCAATCTTAAACAGCGTGGTGGTGACTTGAAGATATGAACAGACCTGTCAGCCTTGCCAAGAAGCATGTTTTTAAGCTATTCTCCTCACCTGCCCCCCACCCCCACATTAGGTGCCTTAGTTGTCTAATGGTTCCAAATCCAGACAGTCTTTATCTTGAGCCAGATTTAATATAGAACATAGAATCATAGAGTTGGAAGAGACCTTGGAGGTCTTCTAGTCCAACCCCCTGCTCGAGCAGAAGACCTTGTACCAGTTTGGATAAACTGGTACAAGGTCTCCTGCTCGAGCAGGGGGCTGGACTAGAACACCTCCAAGGTCTCTTTCAAATCATCATCATCATCATCATCATCTTCTTCTTCTTCTTCTTCTTCTTCTTCTTCTTCTTCTTCTTCTTCTTCTTCTTCTTCTTCTTCTTCTTCTTCTTCTTCTTCTTCTTCTTCTTCTTCTTCTTCTTCTATTATTATTATTATTATTATTATTTTATTATTTTATTATTTTATCATCATCATCATCATCATCATCATCATCATCATCATCATTATCCAATCTCTTTTTGAAAGTCTCCAGTGATGGAACATTCACAACTTCTGAATCCTCCCAACAGCTATTATTGAGGGAAGATACCAGAACATTCCAGCAGAGACTGTAGCCAATAATAAAAAAAAGCATTTGAAACACTGGATGATCTATGCCAGGGGTAGGCAACCTTGACTCTTTTATGACTCGTGGACTTCAACTCCCAGAATTCCTGAGTCAGCTATGCTGGCTCAGGAATTCTGGGAGTTGAAGTCCACGAGTCATAAAAGAGCCAAGGTTGCCTACCCCTGATCTATGCTGTACTGTTCATTCTTTGCTGACCTTTGCCAGGAGCTGTTCTTCTCACTTTCAGTCAAGCAGCCCAGGAGCTCTCTGACTCCTTTTTTCTCCAAATGTTGTTCCATTGCTTGTACAAAAGGCTGCCATCTCTCTCCCCCCCGCAAAAAAAAATAATCTGGCTCTCTTTATTGCCTATAGTATTTTAGCTGTAGCTCCATTCAGCTGATTCTCCATCCATGTTTATGTATGCTTTTATTATTGATTTTTATTATTATCAGTTGCTAGAATCAACCTTAATAATTCAGGAAACTAGCAGTTTCAATTGATCCTTTTAGCTCTTTAGCTTTTAAAATGATAATCACATCTTTTACCTTCTTTTTTTTTTTACACCATTATGGGTCCTAGAGTTACAACATCAGATGCAGTTTAGGTTTTAGTGATCTGCTGATTTTATATTTTATGTTAGCTATTTTTATCTATTAAATCATTACTCTATAGCAGTGGTGGCGAACCTATGGCATGGGTGCCAGAGGCGGCACTCAGAGCCCTCTCTGTGGGCACGCGCACTGTTGCCCTAGCCCCACCTTCCCCTGCAGCCCCCTCCTCACCAGCAGCCCCCCCAGAGGAGAGTAGCCCCCAGACGTGGCCCACATAATAATAATAATAATAATAATAATAATAATAATAATTTAATTTGTACCCCGCCCTTCTCCTCACCGGACTCAGGGCGGCTAACAGCCTTGTAAAACCACAATACAATAAATATCCATTAAAACCAAATTAAAAGAAAATATTTGAAGCGGCCAATCGTTAAAATTAACCTTTAAAATACCCTTAAAAACCCCACTAANCACCCGGATCTCTGGGGGTAGTTCGTTCCAGAGGGTGGGAGCTCCCACCGAGAAGGCCCTCCCCCTGGGGGTCGCCAGCCGGCACTGTCTGGCTGACGGCACCCTGAGGAGACCCACTCTGTGGGAGCGTACCGGCCGATGGGAGGCAACCTGCGGCAGAAGGCGGTCTCGGAGATATCCAGGTCCGATGCCATGGAGCAGCGCGGCCAAGGACATGGCAGACGGGCAGCAGGGACAAGATTCCACCCTCGCACCCTGTCGCAGATGATGCTGCGGGGTGCGGGCAGAGGACTTGGCTGCCATGATGCTGTAGGGCCGCCTGGGCGATCTGTGGCAGGCCATGGAAGTGGTAGCTGGCCCTGCAGGTGGGTGAGGCAGGGGGCAGAGCGAGCGAGGGCGGGGTGTTTTTGGGGCACTCGGTGTCTAAAAGGTTCACCATCACTGCTCTATAGCTTCATCCACGTTTATACAATTTCACTTTAATCACTTTCAGGTTTAAAATCTTTTAAGCATGAAAGTGGATACAATTTAAAATTTACTAAGTATAACGATTGTCTTAGCAATCAAAAAATTTTAAGCCATTTTTATAGTGTATGGGTTATAATGTTTTGCAGTGATATTAATGGGATGGTTGCGATTTTACTTTCCAAAGTATTGTTTTGATGGTAATGACCGAAATAAAGAAATTGACTTGGTAAGATTTCAGCCCTCTTGTGGGAGATCTCCAAAATGATTTATTTTTACTTTAAGGATTTGTTCTCTGCCTTTCTGCGAGTAGGGCATATGCTGCATACTTGCATATACAACCCACCATGCTATTTCTTTTGGGAGTAGTGTTATACAGAATGTAGATAAGGAGTGAGAAATAGTAAGCCAAACAAATTAAATAATAAAAAATAATTACAGTAACATCATTCACTGTACCTCTGTATACATTTCTATACTTGCAAATCCTTGCTTTGATCATGTCCATATGCCACTTCGTATTTTGTTTGTTTATATTCTGCCTTTAATATTTTTACAAATAACTCAAAGTGGTGAACACATCCAACACTCCTTCCTCCTCTTATTTTCCCCACAACAACAACCCTGTGCTGTAAGGTGAACTGAGAAGAAAGTGACTGGCCCAAGGTCACCCAGCTGACTTTCATGCTTAAGGCAAGACTGGAACTCACAGTCTCCTGGTTTTTAGCCTGGGCATTAACCACTAGACCAGACTCCCTATCTTGTTTTTTGTCCTCAGCGCTTTTCCTCTCTCTCATTCTCAGGATCTTATCAATTCCATCCAGCTGTTTCACAAGCGAACCATACTCACACTTTTAACATTTCTCCAGTTAAACCTTTGCCACCTGCAGTTTTTCCATCTTTCAACATTTTTACAACAGTTATAAATTCCATTTGTTTCTCTCAAGAGGGCTAAGAGTGAAAAACACACACTAATTAAAATACTTAAAAATGTAAAATTGTTGAAATGTTGAAATCCAATTTTGAATTCCTGAGATTTTAACAAAAAATATATATTTGAATTTTTTTATGGGAGCCCCAGGTGAGACTTGCTCTACAAGTTCTCCACCTGAGCTTCTGACCCTATTACTGAGAGCATTTCATTGATTTAACATTATAAATCATGACAAAGAACCCAGTACATTCAGAACAGTACATTGAAATTTAGATATTTTTTCTGAATTTTCAAATGGTACACTTTGTATTTTAGATTCTTCTTCTTCTTCCTCCTCCTCCTCCTCCTCCTCCTCCTTTTCTTCTTCCTCTGACTTGAAATATAACTTTTTTAGACTTTCAGAAATAGAATCTTAAGGGCTCCAGATCATGAATAGCATAAAACCTGTCTGCTATAATTTATGTCCAGCAAATCCTCTTCAAATGTGTAAATCCTGTTTCCATAGGTACCATATATTGCTAAAGTGAGGCATGGAAAGGGCACATGCACAATGTGCTATTAATAAAGGAAGTGAGTTTTACGCAAATGATGAATGTCAACAGAGGTTGCCCCAGGGCAATGCTCGTTAGTTCATAAATGAGCTGATTGCATGTTCACAACTACAATTT
>NW_015392547.1:4309-7041 GCF_001527695.2 Protobothrops mucrosquamatus | reverse complement strand
TGGTCATTCGGGTTTTCTCCCGTGTAAGATTAGAAGTATCATAGCGACGTTTCGATGAAATCACATTCATCATCACTAATCTTACACGGGAGAAAACCCGAATGACCAAAGACTCACATATAAACACCCGTGAAAACCTCAAAATATATATGATAAAAGCTTATAAATATAAATGAGCACCAGGAAAACAAAACCCTTTAAAATTTTTAAAAAGGTTTTAATAAATAAATAATGACCCAAGCTTTCGCCGACTTTCCTGCCGGCATCTTCAGGGGTCCGTGTCAGTCAATGGGAGGGCACTCCTTATATTGTAGCCGTCTTTGCACCCGGTCCATAGGTGCTGTTGCGATGTTCCACCGTCCAATCACCGCTCCAATTCCTATTCTCATTTCAATGAGTTGATCTACCTGGATCTTCAAAGAATCACAGACTGTGAGACCACCAGGAGATTAAAAACTGCAAAAAGTTTATTACCATTAAAACATTAAAACACCTAGCTTTCGCCGGCCTCCTGCCGGCTTCATCAGGGTGACTGGCCATTAGTGGGATGGCTGTTTTTATAGGAGCGGTGCCTTTTGCACCCGGCTCCTAGATCTCGTGACCAGGCCCAAATAGTCCTCCTGCGTTGGGTTCTTAATTGTCCTTTCGCGAGCTGCCACGCTCCTGACTCCCTCCTTCCCATCCCTTTTCTTTCCCTGCCTTGTTCGTTCGTCGGGGGGGGGGAGGCATTCCTTCATCCAGGGCATCGCTCTGTTGTTTGTTGCCCCCTTTTTTCTTTTCGGCTGTTTGCGGTCCCCCCTTCCTCCTCTCTTCCTTCTTCCCCATAACGCTGTCTGACTCCTTTCTCACCCATACCCCCACCACTCTCATTGTTCCCTCATTCTCATCCTCCAACCATCTCCTCTCTTCCTTTCTTCTCCCCTCCACGCCCCCACTCAACCCTTCCTCCATCAGTATGTGTGTGGCCATCATCCCTCTCCCCGCAGCTCTCCGGTGACGGGTCGTCGGAGGCACCAGCAGCGCCCCCACGTTCGTTCTCGTCGCCCCCCCCATCAGCAATGTTCCTCTCTTCGTACCCACTCCCCTTCTTTTTTCTTCTACTATATATATATTCTGAGGTTTTCGCGGGTGTTTGTATGTAGGTCTTTGGTTATGCAGGTTTTCTCCCACGTAAAATTGGAAGTGTCTTGGTGATGTTTCGACGAAATCACATTCGTCATCTTCAGACTGGTGTTTTCAGCTTCGTGCTTCTAGGAGTAATGTGAGATCGCAGCTGTTTCTTCCTTTTAACTGCCAGTGGGGTTTGAACTGATTGGGTGGGAGCTTGGCTGTGTTCTGATTGGGTGGAGATGTGTTCTGATTGGTTAAGGGGCTTGGCTGTGCTCTGATTGGATGGGGGGGGTTGGCTGTGCTCTGATTAGATGGGAGAGTGTTCTGTTTGGGTGGGGGCTTTGTTGTGCTTGGGTTAGTCTGAGTTGCAGGGGGATTTGAGATGGTGAGCTGCGTTGCTGTTTGGCTTCATGTTCGTGGTCGTGCCACATCTTTATGGTGGGTGTCAGTTTGCTTCATGTATGGATTTAAACCCCTCCAGTTGTTTCTTTCAATTTCTTGCAACAAGTCTAAAAGAGGTTTCCACATAAAAATAAATTTAGCCAAAGTCTTTTCTTTAATCAAAGCTGTCAATTTTGCCATCTCTGCCAATTCCATCAGCGTGACTTTTCACACTTCCATGGTCGTGATTTGTAAGTCCTTCCACTTTTGTGCAATTTAAATCTTTCCATTAGCTGAGTGTAGGAAAACTAATGACACATATAACTTTCCAATTCTAAGCATTCTCTTGTTTTTACCTTAAATTCTCCTTGAGAAAAAAATCAGTACATCAGCATAAATTAACCATTTTTGTTTAACTATCATCTCTTCTGGGGTGATAATCATAAGGGATTTAGGAGACATTCTTGGCTTACATCTATTCCAAATTCTCAATAAGGCATGTCTAATAAAGTGATTTTTAAAGTCCCCATTAACCTTAACTTTATTATATCACAATTGGCTGTGCCAACCAAATCTTAAATCACATCCTTCCACCTCTTATTTCTTAAAGTCACTCACTCTGTCATCCATGCTCAGCAACAAGCTGCAAAATATACTTTCAAATCTGTTAATCCTAACCCTCCTCTTTCTTCAGCATCTGGCAGCAATTTAGATTTAACTCTCAATTTCTTGCCTTGCCAGACAAATTTGGAGTTATCTTTTTGCCATTACTTACATACCAGTAGTACAGTGGTCAATGTAGATATTGTATGAAATAGAAATACTGTAACATTCTAGATAAAACATTCATCTTGATCATAGAAATTCTTCCCAACAATGACAATTGCAATTTTTCCCAGCTCAACATATCATTTTTAGCCTCATTCCATATCTTGATGTTATTATTTTGAAACAATGTACAATTCATATTACTCAAAGTAACACCCAAATATTTAGCTGTTTTTCTCAATTTCAAAATCAGATTTTTTTTTCTCATGAGATCTTCTTTTTTTTTTTTAAATTTATTTTTTATTTTTCCAAACTCTCCCCCATACATATACTGTGATATTTATCAGATATTAACATACATTCTTTTTACATTCTTATATATAAGATACTTTTAATGAAATAAATACATGCACATGACTTTTGGTGTTGCTCGCCCATTTCCCCTTTTACTGCATCCCCACTCCTTCTTCTCT
>NW_015392547.1:0-4050 GCF_001527695.2 Protobothrops mucrosquamatus | reverse complement strand
TTTATTTTTCCAAACTCTCCCCCATACATATACTGTGATATTTATCAGATATTAACATACATTCTTTTTACATTCTTATATATAAGATACTTTTAATGAAATAAATACATGCACATGACTTTTGGTGTTGCTCGCCCATTTCCCCTTTTACTGCATCCCCACTCCTTCTTCTCTACCTTCTTTCTCCCTTCCTTCTCTTCCTTCCCTATTTCCCTCTTCTTCCTCTCCTTCTTGATCTTGCGTATTCAGGTTTTTATCAACTTCATTGTTCTTTGTTTATTAATCTTAAAACCTTCTCGTGCACCAAAGTCCTTCAATTCTTTTCATCAAAAATCAATCTCTTTCGGGGTATGATGTAAAAATCAAGACCATATCATCCACAAAAGGGCTCAACTTATAAGTCTCTTTTTTAAATGTTTAGCCCCATTATCTTCTCCTCTTGTCTGATGTCTCTATTCAACACTTCAAGAATCAAAATAAACAACAAAGAGGACAAAGCATTTGTCATGGTTCTGACAGGTGAAACTCTTCAAAGAACTTTGAGGCATTGTTTACCTTAAAGAGTCTTTATTTTGAGTAGCTTTATTTTGAGTAGCATAACATCAGCACTGCATAATCGAAGCCAAAAACTGAATTCCCCTCCCCTGAGCACATAGTATCAAAGCACAATTCCCTCCTCCAATTAACAGTCATAAATCACATTCCCCAATTAGCATGACGCGTGGGCCTCCTCTCCAGTTCTCCAGCCCGCCAATTCCTAATCAGCTCTGGTTACAATAACCTTGTTTCTCACACTAGGTTTAGTGTTGTTATGTCTAGCTGGACTCTCGTTCACATCCCCCCTCCCAGCATCATCTAACTCTAAAAGCAAAAAGTAAAAGATGGCTACATTTCCATCTGTTGTCAATGCAAAAACATCCAATGTTAGCAGTGTCGACAGCATTCTTGCCAAAGCCCATACCTTCCAGAACTTTAAACAAAAAGGCCAGTTCAAATTATCAAAAGCTTTCTCTGCATCTAAGAAGATTAATGCAGTTTATTTTACATTGCATTGCTCTAAATATTCTATTACATCCAATACAGTTCTCATATTGTCTTTGAATAATCTTTTAGGTAAAAACCTGCTTTGATCTTCCTGAATAAACTCTTGTAAAATCTTTTTAATCTATCAAAATTTTATAATCTTTATAACCATTATTCAATAAGGAAATTGGACTATAATTCTCTGTAGAAGTTAAATTTTCTCCTTCCTTTGGTAATAACACAATACTGGCCCTTTTCCATATAGCTTTTGTGCTTAGTACTTTTGATACACAAAAGAACATTTTGATCATCTTCTGTAGACTTTGCCAAACTTGGCAACAACACTTCCCATATGGCAAAGTCTACAGAAATTAATATCCACAGTTAATAAATTGCAGCCTTAGCAAAAAAAAAGAAAAAGAAAAAAGAGGAAAAAGTGAATTCATACATATTATTTGGAGGGTATGAATATGGTCCCCTATTCTGCTCCCTCTTTCCTGAAGCCAATAGAGAAAAGAGATACCAGTGTTTTGTTGAGCTAACTGATCATTCAAAATAATTGAATTGCATGTTTATGGAGATTCTCAGTCATCCAGGTTGCCCCAAAGATGCTTTTCAAAAGGCAACAGGACTTTATTTGATTTTTCCTTTTTGAAAATGTTTTGCTTCTCATCCAAGAAGCTTCTTTATGACTGAAGAATGATGAGAATGATGAGAATGATGAGAAGTGAAATGTTTTCAAGGAAAAAAACAAGTCCAGTTGCCTTTTGAAAAAACACGTTTGGGACAACTGAACTGCATGCAACTAGTTGAGCCAGAAGTCATGCAGGTTTTATCTACACACACTCTTCAGCGGGGGCAAGATCTGTTTCTTAGAGACTGAGCGTGCTTCTTTCCACGATTGACCTCTAATATGGAATCTGCATCTTTGGAAGCCAACTTCCAATGTTCTTCTGATAAAGTATAAATACTTAGCCGTTACAGTGTTTTTCATTTTACTGAGACTTGAAATTTGGTTAAATAACTAGGTGCTATGAAATTGATGACGTTGATACTGATGCTGACATGGCTTTACCGAAGTGCAGTACAAAAGAAAATGAAAACCAGCAATACAATAATAGCAAATCAAACCAATAAAATTATTTCAGAACACAGTAAACAGATTTACACACTGAAAAAAAAACAATACAGTAATCTATTTAAAACAATAGAATCAAGGGTCTATACATTCTTAATAATTTAAAGCACATGTTACAGTGGAATGGTTTCCTAACTAAGAGTAGGATGGATCATCCAGAACTTACATTAATCTACACATCCAATAAAATGTCTTTAACCCCTTTATAAGCTATCAAATGTGCAGAGAGTGAAGAAAGAAGGAGGGGAGTTCATACTGTAGTTGTAGGGCCAGGTCCCTAAGGGTGCAGGACATGGAGATCCTGACTTCAGAGTGAAGAATCAAGAGAAGATCGTGTTCAGAGAAATCAGCACCATTGTAGAGAGACTGATACTTGGGATTAGTAACTGGAGGGGGTTTAAACAAAGTTTAAACTGGGCTATGGCTCAAACAGGAAGCAAATGAAGAGCCCTGCACTGCCCTCAACCATGAAAAGAGTACAGAAGGTTTTTGCACTGTTCTAGACTAAATCTGCAAATGGAGAGAAGAATTGGGAACACCCACCAGGCAAATATTACAACAATCGACATACGAGACTACCAAAATGCACATTAATGACAATAGAATCTCCTCCATCTGAAGTCACCAGAACCCACAAATATTAATCATGAAAATTAGTGACCTTAGCCACTGATATATAAGGTCAACATGTGTAAAGCAAACTCATAATCAGACAGGACCCCCCCCCCCTAAGTTGCAGGTGGAGAAAATAGGCAGTTTGGGAAACCTGAAGAAAATAAGGGAAAAACTCAGCAGAGGATGGAAAGGACAATCAAATGGAAACATGACAGTCTTGCTTTTATTCAGTTTAAGGTGATGGGAGGACATCCAAGAGTAGATGCTAGTATGACCCTTCTTCATAATTGATCATGCCTGGTCATCAAGGGTCAGAAAGAGTGATAGTACTGTATCATAAGTGAAACAATGATGATGGAATCCCTGAACATGAATCATGATCCAGAGAAAGATATAAAAGTTAAATACAATAAGATCCAAGGCCCATCCTTACGGTATGTCTCCTACAAGGGGAGATTCCAAGCATTTAAATTCACCACGCAGTACTGCAAAATTAAAATGGACACACACACACACACACACACACACACACACACACAGAGAGAGAGAGAGAGAGAGAACATTCAACATGCACCACCAAAATATTCAAAAACTGTGATCTAACAATATCTGATAGATAACTGTCCCAGACATACAAAGATCCCAAAAGACCAACAGCAACATAACATGATGCAGAGAATAGTTCAGGTTTTGGCCACCCTAATTTGGCTTCACCCTACACTGTTGCTGTTTTTAAATTTGCAAGAATCTTTTTGCTTCTTTTCTGGATTTTCACTAGTTCAGTTTTGCTCTGCTGATTCCTGGGATGTATAAGGCACATCAGTCTCTCAATCCTTAGACTCAAGCAACTGCTGACTCCTGTGATCTATTGCAGAAGGCAATTCGTTCTATCGTTGTAATATATCAAAGCAAGGTACCAGTTTGAAGGTGGAATTACTCAAGAGGGGTTGTCATTTGCCAGACCTGTCCAGGAACAAGAGCTCAATTCAGTCATCACAATCTACTGTTAGAGGAAGAAGATCTTTTTTTTAGCTACAAAAGATATTAATGTGTATTAATGAAATACCTTTTACACTCATAGAGATTATGGCACAAGAGAAGGTTGCAATATGACTACAATTATGCAGTCAAATCAAACACTGGAAATAGACCATGTCTAGTTTAATGAAGAGAAGGACGAGGGGGGACATGATAGCAGTGTTCCAATATCTCAGGGGCTGCCATAAAGAAGAGGGAGTCAAGCTATTTTCCAAAGCGCCTGGAGGCAGGACAAG
>NW_015392546.1:9821-17780 GCF_001527695.2 Protobothrops mucrosquamatus | reverse complement strand
CTTGATCTAATAAAACTGCTGATTCACAGGGGTTACATTCCATTCGTGTAAAGTGGAAATACTTTGAAAAGGTTAACTATACTATTTAGGTAAATGAAGTTAAAATATACACAGATAATATAACACAAAACCCAAGAAATACTTCTTTGGGTCTAGGACAGTGGTGGCGAACCTATGGCACGGGTGCCAAAGGCGGCACTCAGAGCCCTCTCTGTGGGCACACACACTGTCGCCCCAGTCCTAGGCCTTCAGCAGGGTTTTATAAAACCTTTTCGCTTTAGGCCTCCACCGCCGTGTGCAAAAAAAAAAGGTTCAATTTCAACGTCTCCCGGGAAAAAAAAGATCTTACAAAGTTGTAATTGATTGATTGAACTTTTTAGTCCCATCCAGTCTGCCTTACCACTGTGGCCACGCCCACCCAATGGGCCAGACCCAGCCAATGGGCCAGACCCACCCAGCACTCTACTATGCATAAGTGGATTTGGGGTTGCAGTTTGGGCACTCAATCTCTAAAAGGTTTGCCATCACTGGTCTAGGACAGGGCTTTTCAACCAGTGGTACGGGTACCACCTGTGGTACATTGGCACCTGGCAGGTGGTACGCAACCATCCTAGAAAAGTGGTAGCAGGGAGGGGAATGAGCTGAACCGGTGGCAGCACCGCACAAGCCTGAGCGAGAGATGGCTGGAGCTGCAGGGCTGTCAGGGCTCAGCGGAAGCACCAGGATCAGTGTCAGGCTCCAGCTGGAGCTCAGCGCTGATCCTGGTGCTTCTGCTGAGCCCAGAAGAAGCACCGATCAGCTGGAATGTTGCAGCATCTCCAGGGTCTTGTGATTTACATTCAGATGCTTGGCAACTGATTCATATGTATGACGGTCACAGTGTCCCGGGGTTATGTGAAGTGACCAAAACCTGCTGCAACCACCCAGCAGACGGGGGGAATAAAAACCAAACACCCCACCACTCCATCCCCGCTGGCAATCCTCAACAGAAATGCTCACAACAATGAAAATCTCGGACAGTAGGAAGAGCGCGGCCAGGCGGGCAGGCAGGTGTCTTGCTCGGCTGTGGCTTGGGGGCCACTTTTTTCAGTGCCATTGTAACTTCAAACAGTCACTAAGCGAACTGTTGTAAGTCGAGGACTACCTGCACTTTATCACTTTTTCCTCTTTTTTTTTTGGTCATCAAGTTTTTGACACCTTGCTAGGCGACTGGTGGTACTGGATATTGCCATATCCTAAAAGTGGTAGAATGGGTGAAAAGGTTGAAAAGCCCTGCTCTAGGATATATTCAGTAATCTCCAGAATACATAAGGAAGCTGTTCCCACCACAAACCATAATGGATCTCACAGGGGCAGCCTCAAAAATGCTTCAAGATCTAAGGCTGCGCTCCCCATTACTTTGAAAGGTAGCCAGCTGGAATCTGCCAGTCAGAATCAGAATAGCTAAAGGGTCCGTTATGGTAGCGAAGAGGGCCTTCACACACCCCCACCCCACCCCGATTCAGCCAGCGGTTATTTCAATCGGGCGGTTCGGTGGCCGGTTGAAGGCAAGACGTCGTCTTCCCCCTCGATTTGCACCAGGGGACAGCCTTGGCGAGGGACGCCCCGCGAGGCTGACGAGAAAAACCGTCGCTCGCGCGCCGTCACCTGACCCTTGCCTGAGGGAGAAGGCGTGCTAAGTCGGCTGCCATTTTGCTTCGTGGACGGACGATGAGCCGCAACTTTGCCGCCGCCTTTTCCTTTTGGGCTTTGCTTGTGCTGTTCAGGGAAGCCGCGCCCAAAGGCCTGTCCTCCCTGAATCTTACCGACGGTGAGCTTGGCCTCGCTCCGTCCTCGCAGGGCGTCGAGCTCGGCCCTTGATCGCCATCGTGCTGCTTCGGACGGGATAGCCTAACAGATCGAGCTTGAGGGGAAAAGCCGTCAGCGGAGCGCGCGGGAATCCTTCGCCCGCCGAGGGAACGCGAGGGCCCGAAAAGGAGGCGTCCGTCGAGCTACCCTGCTGCCATTTATGCAACAGTGGTGGCTGTCGAAAGGCCCATCACGATTACATAAATGGGGGCGCCGCAGGCGTTTGCTCTCGGGATGAAAAATAATTGGGGACTACTACAATTTTGTCTGTGCAAAGTTGTGTTCTGACAGTACGAGGGTTTCGTTCCCTACGACCTTTGTCGATGTTACGGCAACTAAATTGTGGGCGTGTGATTCTCTCCCTCTTCTTTACTTTTGAAATGAGCGAAGGAAATACAGTTAACCCGGGCGTGGCTGCTGCCGTTTTCTGGACTCCCCGTAACCCCTGAATTTCTGTGCTGGGATCTATTCGAAAATAAATAGTTATATTTTACCTGTTCCCAGCTCTTGGGGAAATGTCTATAATTACCACCGCAATTGGAATGGGAAGCACAGAAGTTAGGATATAAAGGAATTAAAGTTTCGGGACCAATGGGTAGTAACAGAAGAAAGAAAGCTGAGGCCAAGCTTATTTGTAATTTACATACTAAATTGTGCCTGACGTGTTATCAGATCTTAAAATAAGGAATCTTTAAATCATTGGTCACAACTGAATGTACTTTGGGGTCATTATTTAGATTTTAGATTTTACTTGTGTATTGGAACACTGGTAAAGATCCTATACCTGATGGAGCTAAGTTTGAATATCTATGTGCTATGTAATTAGTTTGTTTTCTTCTAGATCTCACCATTCACCCTGTTCTGTGTATTTTTTCTTGCACAACACACTGAACCATAAATTAGTTGCAGAGACTGACTTTGTACAAGTAGGCTAAGGTAAAATTGACTAATAAATATATAGTCTATTCATACAGCGTAAACAGGAGTGATTTGGTTGCTCAAATCTTTCACTCTTGTTTCATCTTTCTTGTAGAATGTGGTTTGTAAAATAACTGCTTGAAATATATGTTCCTAAATGAATGCTATTTCTTAGATGGCTTACCTATTTTTCTTTGATTTCTAGTCTGTGGAACAAGGCCTCTTATGAAAACTACAGCAACAGGAACTCGAATTGTAGGTGGACATGATGCTATGCTAGGAGCATGGCCTTGGCAAATTAGTCTTCAGGTTTATGCAATTGGTGTAGGATATGTCCATGTATGTGGTGGATCTTTAATTAATACAATCATAGTGTTGACAGCAGCCCACTGCATTAAAATATCAGACTATGTACCTTTCCATTCTAATACTTTTTCTTCAGTTGGGTGTAATAAATCTACTGACCAAAGAAGTACTGATCAAATATATAATTATATATCAAAAATTGAGATTTAACATGCCTTTCCTAACTTATACAGAATTGAGTTTTGAAGCAGGTGGAGCTTCATACTACTTGTCAAGGATCTAATAAAGGAGAATATTTGTTAAGGATCACACAGAGATAGAATGTAGGGAGGATTTTTTGGTGCTTTCAACAGATTTGTTTAATTATTTGCCTGAAGCTTTTTCATATTCAATCCTAGAGTAATAAAAGACTCATATTCAGAACTACCAGGACAAACTTAATTATTTTAATGATAAATAGTTGTGTAGAAGGAAACACAAGAGAAAAATATTTTAAGCATCATAAGCCATTTTCACTTATTTTACTTATCTCTGCTTTACCACATATTATTATATTCAATTTTTTAAAATTTCTCTTTCCTCCAAATAACTCCTATGATTTAACCAATCAGTTTTAGATGGCTAATCCAATTTCTTTATTTAAAATATCTGGTTTTCACTTCCTCTAGCAACTCTGCTGGACAGCACTGAAAGGAAGAAATCTGCTTGCTCAGGCCATGAGGTCATCAAGCAAACATCTTTGTTACATAGAAGCCAAACATGCCTTTGGGAAGCTGAATCACTAATGTTCCTCCTTCACTGTTACAAGTTAGAGATAGTAAATATGTACTAAGATTAGTACACTTTGTTAGTTTGATTCCTTTTGAATTTGTCCATTCTCTTTTAAATAATCTAAATCAGTGACTGTCACCTTCTGTTAAGTGATGACCTCCTCACAAGAAGGTATATGTATATGTCCCAACAGCTTGTACACCTACTCCAAGCAGTCTCTTCTTGCCTTCCCACCCTCTTGTATCTTCTCCTATAGCAGCCACAACCCTACCAGCCTTTGATTGTTGAAAATTAACAGGAAGTTACGAGGAGGTGCTCACTTAACAACCCAGAAATTCTAGTTCCAATTTCCATTGTAATTTGAGTACTACTTGTATTATATTTCTGCTATTGTGTGGTTTACCATTCCTACAAAACAAACCAACAGTGAAATCTCAGGTATCCTATCAACACATTTGTGATTATATTCTTAAAAATATTTTTGTCTAGCTATCCTTTTGTGCCTCCTATACCCTTTCCCCCAGACTACCTCAGTTTTCTTTTCCATTTACTCTCTCTAGCCTCACCCTTCCAATCTGTTTAGACTACACATGAACTGAGTTGATAGAGAATTAATTACACCTGCCAACAAGTCTACTCTAGGAGAGTGCTACACTGAGCTCCAGCTCCTCCCTTTGCTGCTAAATTTCTCCTTATGTCTAAATAATACTTTGCTGTTCTTTGTGTTTTGTCTTATTTCCCAACATGTTCAAACAACATCCAACATTTATGTTACAATTAGCTACCATCTTACGAGTCCCAAATGTTAAAGGATCTCATTGTATTCTCATAAAGAGTATCAGTTCTTTAAACATTACAGATGGTTCTCTAGTAATTCTTCATGAAATATTTATGGTTATTATTTAATTTGTTTTTTGTTTATCTTTGAGAGCCTAGAAACAATTTATCTTCCTTGTTGAAATATTTGAGAGGAGCCCCCCTTTATATCTTATTCCTCTTTTTAATAATGGCAGGGCTAGTATCTTGAAATATAATACTTGATTTCCATTTCAGTTTATCTTTCTTAGTCCATGAGTTTTTTGATGAATTTTCTTTTTCCACCTGATTTTTTTTACAAATATATTATCTCTTGGCTTTTGCAGTTGATTGAACCTAAGAGAAGAGTCTCTATTGACACATTGCACATGAAAGCTTTAAATCTGATCATTTAAGTTTTAAATATCCAGTTAAATTCGCCCTTTCTGCATTTTCCCTGATTCCTATTAATTCTCAGAAAACATCATCTGTTATAATTCTCTATGAGCCAAATCTAGTTTAGTGTCAGTAACATTTTCTGGACTTTTCCAATAACTAAACTCATTTTCCATAATGACAGCCTATAGTTTGCTAGGTATTTAGGAGTTTTCAAAACTTGAGAAGACAAATCTTTTAGTTGTTTATTAATTTTTTCAAACATACTTTGCAAATCCTTTCAAATCTAAATGTTTCATTTATCCATTTTTTGTTTAAGTTGCTTAATTGTATTTCCTATTAAATCATCCTCAAGGTTTGTTGAGCATCACTCAGCCTTCAGACCATTGGCAGGGATTTTTCTTTCTCTGTTATCTCTGTTTTACTGCCAGAGTGGGATGTCGTTTGAGTCTCCTTAATAATCTATGTAAGACTTAATTCTTTGCCATTTCAGGGATTACCTTTCTTAGACATCTTTTTACTGTTAATATGGCCAAAGCCAGATATTAATAAAACATAAATGACAAAAATTATCAAGAAAGCTGGGCTGTGAGAAAAGCAATAGGCTCGCCATGCTGTCTTCTCCACTCCCCCGCCATTGTTTTCCAAATCGGATGGATGGATTGATATATGCCTACATACGTACATTATTTTTCAACTAGCTGAAGGATACAAGGATAACACTGTTTCAGCATTGGAGAATCGTAGAGTTGGAAGGACTTTGGGGGTCACCTAAACCAAGCCCCCAATGAGTGCAAAAGCCACTACAGACCATCTTTGGTGGATAATCATCTGGCTTCTGTTTGAAGATCTCTTAAAAAAGATCTTTTCCCTGCTAACCTCAGCTTATCTTTCTTCTGGGTACCCAAGCATCTTTCAAACTACATTTTGGTGCAGCCAACTTTATTAAAATAGACTTCAAAGACACTTTTGATATTAAAAATGTATTACAGGTTGTTCTTTATTTTGCAACATATCAGCCTATAATTAAACATTTAAAATATCAGAAAGGACACTATTTTGGGAACTAGCATTACTTGTAAAATACCTGTGACACAGAAACTATTTAATTCTGGTCTAGGGCTGTATTAATGATTTGATTAGTTTCAATACAGAAACTGAACAAAATTGAAACTTTACTATAGTAAAATACAGATCATTTTAAGAAGTTTGTAAGAGTATCGGTTTCTTACCGCCACCTGGCTTGTTCCGCGGCCTCATGGCAGCGGCATTGCACAGGAGGCAGGAAACAGCTGGTTTCGGTGTGGCGCGGCTATTTGCCGCCTCGCATATTGCGCCCAGTGCCGCTGAAATGGGGCTCGACTGAAAGCGGCTGTGGAACAAGTGGGGCAGGTTCCCCCCTCACCGGCCCATTCAGCTACAGCTTTGGCTCTGTAGGCAGAGCTGCGAAGTTCTCTAACAGAGAAGAGAACTTCGCAGCTCTGCTTACAGAGCCACCAAAGCAGCAGGTGGATCACCGGAGGCTCAGGAGAGAGGATGCTGAAGTGGGCGGTCGGACCATTGGCAAGAGCAACGCGATTGAGCAGAAAGCGGCCTCAGAACAAGTGGGGCAGGTAAGGAAAGAAACCCTCGCTCCCCCCAGAAATTGCCTTTCTTTCTTTCCTTACCTGACTCCCAGCCCTGTGTTGTTTCGCAATCTGCTGCTGCCGCTTGCAAGGACAAAGGAAGTTTTTGGGGGGAGGGAAAGGTCAATCAATTTCAACTTCTCATGAAAGATCGCGAAGTTGGAATTGATTGACCTTTTCCCCCCCAAAAAAATCTTCGTTTCCTTGTACACTTCAGCACCCTCGCTCCCTGAGCCTCCGGTGCTCCACCTGCTGCTTTGGTCGGCCTGCCAGCCCCCACCTTAATGCCCTGCCCACCGCTGCCTAGCATGGCCGTCCTGGGGCTGCAGGGGCTGGCCTGGCATGGGAAGGGCACGCGCCCCACCCTCCTGCCACCATGCAGGGTAAGGTTGCTGCACCCGCCCCCGCCCAGATGCCCTCGCCTCCCCCAAGCGTTTTTTTACTAACGTACCTCAGCTGCATTCTGTTTCTCCATTCGCTTTTCAGCCTTTGCTTGAGAAGTTAGAAAGTCTGATGAAACTTTTTTTTTACCAATAGTCCCACAAACGTGGCGAAGGCTGAGAAGCGAATGGAGAAACAGAATGCAGCTGAAAGGCAGGTTAGTAAAAAAAACACTTGGGGGAGGCGAAGGCATCTGGGCGGGGGGCGGGCCCGGCAACCTTACCCTGTGCAGATTCGGCAGGTGTCTGGCGGGGAGGGAAGCAACTGGTATACCACCATGCTAGCGTCGCCACATTGCTTCTCTACCCCATGCACAGGCCCCGCCCCACCCCTCGCATGGAGCGCCCTGCTCCCGCCGCTCCCCCCACCCCCACGTGGCACCTTTCCAGCTCCGACACATCACTTCCTCCACCACTGTGTAGGACTAAAAATAAAGTTCGGTCAATAAATTCCAACTTTGCAAGATCTTTTTTTTTTCCTGCAAGAAGTTGAAATTGATTGATTGAACTTTTTTTTTTGCACACGGCGGCGGAGGCCTAAAGTGAAAAGGTTTTATAAAACCCAGCTTAAAAAGCCACTTGCCTGGGGAGATTTTGATGCAGGTTGCTCATGGACGGGACAAGGCCTTGGACTGGGGCATTGGCGCATGTGACCACAGACAGCTCTGCGTGCCACCTGTGACGCGTGCCATAGGTTCGCCACCACGGCACTAGAGGTTGGATCCATGGCTCAACCCCATCTGTTGGAGAGTTTCTCTGACATACCCATGAATAGCAAATTAGTGTCCATTAACTTCATACCTATGTAGGAAGTTCTTTTGAATTTTTGGGAAATAAGGTAAAAGGAAAAGAAAAGAGAG
>NW_015392546.1:5365-7606 GCF_001527695.2 Protobothrops mucrosquamatus | reverse complement strand
ATCTAAAAGTAACCTTATATTAATATCCCTAACTCCACAAAATATAATTCTACATAAGTAGGTGAAATATATGTATATGTATAAAAAGAAAAAAAATTTTTATCTAAAAACCTAACCTATATTCCACCATTCTATGCTTATTTTGAATATAAACAATCCATCTTCTCCATATTGATAAAAATTGTTCATTTGAGTGATCGTTTGAACAAGATTGTTATTCACTGGTCTTCCAGAGCTCTAAACCCACTAGAGCAGGGGTATCAGACTCGCAACATCATGTGACGTGTCATGACGTATCGTGACTTTTTTTCCATTGCTGGCAATGGGATGGGCGTGGTTTCGGCATGACGCATCTGGCCCTCAGGCCGGCAGTTTGACATTCCTGCACTGGAGACTGCTATCTTGTATTCATCTTGCAAGGAGCAGCTGACTGGAGCACTTATGGTGATCTCCTTGTCCAGAGAGGAATTATTTCAGTCTACTTGCGGACTTTTCATTCCTTTGCATTTGTCAGTTCTACTTTTTGCAAAGTTGCCTTTAATATCATTTTTTTCCCCTGGAAGTCCCATAAAATGATCAAATCCTAATAGTTGCCATGTCTTTCACTGGATCGTGCTATTAAGGTTGTCGTAACAAAAGAAACCATGCAATTAGCAATCTACTAGCAAAAATGCCACTGAGTGCTCAGTAGGCTCTAGATATTAGGATCCTAGCAACTTTGCTAAGGATACACAGTATTGCTGTGTATAATAGATAATAAAGCAGATAATGGGGCAGATTTTTAATTTGGAATTGGCAGCATCTATAAAACCTTGGAAAAGGAAATTTGGCAACCAAAATCTGATATTAAAAGAGAACACGATTATTGGAAAGAGAAAAAGATTAAGTGTACCTCAAGCTGTGCGTGACCTTTTATAATTACAGGTAATTATAGATCCATATAATTTTCTTGGCAACAATATAGAACTAGTTTGTCATTTTTTTGTGACTTTTTGGGGGGAGGAAGGCTTTTCAGTGTGGCCTACAGCCTTGAGATTTCCTGTAGATTCCTAGATTGCTTACATTTCAAGATAAGTCAAAGCTAGCTGGGTCCATGTTATCTTTAAAGGAAAAATCTGCCAGCCAAAATATTCCTGAAATTAGTGGTTAAGAGAAAGGAATATTTTGTCAGAACCAGAGGCTCACCAGCAAGTGGTCTGACTGTAGCAAGGGAGAAAGCCCTATCTTCCTCAAACCCCCCCCCCCTTTTTTTGCTGGTTTCTTTCATTTTTAATCAGTTTCTAGAAAAAAATGGGAGAAATGGATTTGCTTAATGACCACACGATTCACTTACTCACCACATGGTTCTCTTAATGATTGCAATGATTCACAATCATCATAAAAGTGGTTGTAAAACAGTCAGTTACGTGATGACCCACTTAATGATTGCAGTGACTTATGACCAGAATTCTGGGCTCAGTTTTCATTAAGTGGGAACTACCTGTATTGTGAATTGAAAAATAAACTAGTTTTCCACTGATTTGGTACACAAAATCTGAGAGATATAGCAATAGCATTTCTATTAATAAAGGCTGGGGGAATTGGGTAACAAAATGACAAAACCTGGTAGTATTTTTTCCAAATTCATCAAAACCTTTCAACCAAAATGTTTAATTATCATTATTAGTAGAGACATTACTATGTACCAATCTGAGGATACCTCATATGTACTTTAGACAAGCTTGCTTAATATAATGCAAATTTAAGAATGTAGCACTATTAATTATTATAGTTAGGTTTTGATGAATTGCCAATATAGATTTAAAGAAAATTTTATACTGTCAAGTGTTTTGAATAGAACCACTAAATTCCAAATCCAAGATCTCTTCTGATAATTTTTAAACACTTTCACAAAAGTGTTTTAATGTAATTGTTTTATATTGGGGATACTAGGTCAACACTGCAGAAATTCAGACAAGCATTAAATGACAGCAAATATAAAGGTATTCTAGAATAACCTCTGATCAGATTTGCACAGCCCAGATCTGATAGTTTAGCCCTATGCATCATGACCTGATTGCACTTGTCTTATTTGAAACCAGATTGCACTTATGACTAAATCTTCTATAAGATATATTCATATAGGTAGGTTTCCTATCAATAATCAAATTTCTGATTCTGTATAGGATTACTGATTCTGATTTTGGTCTCGTAAGAAGCTTATTAATTTTGCCTAGAACAGTTGCCATGACAATTCTTAAA
>NW_015392546.1:0-1706 GCF_001527695.2 Protobothrops mucrosquamatus | reverse complement strand
TTTTCATGTTTCAGGGAGACAGCAGTGGACCTTTGATGTGCTGTTTCTAAAATGACACCAGGTTATATCCTATTGGAATTACTTACTTTGGATATGAGTGTGGTCCACCAAAATATTCAGGTGTTTATGTAAAAATGTTTAATTATATAAGTTGGATAAATACACATTTATTAGCTAAAATGACAAATCCGAAATGTCAATTTTTCTTTACCTTTTTCACTGTGCTATGGATTAACCCTATGAACAGGAAAATAGTTATTCTACTAGATTGGAATAATCTTCGAATAGTTCTTCATGTCAGTATTTCATTGCTTGGAAACACAGTAACTCCAGCAGAAATTGCTTTACATAAATAGCTAACTTGCTACAAGTTTAAATTAAAAAATTATTTTGCCAGAATTTAAAATAAAACCTGCCAGGTATATATCAGGTTATGCCAATTTTAGCTTCTAAACTTAAAGTGTTCAGACAATATCTAAAATAATTTTGCAGTCTTTGAACTACAATCATATATGAAAGTTTGATCTTAATAATTACTTTGCTTGTTCAGCTTCCTTTTTAGCAATATAATTATGTATAACATCTTCATTGGAACAAAATAAAATGTTTATGTACAAAGAATATATAAAAGTCACATTTTAATTCATTAATACATATTGTTTTTGATTAATATCCAGAATGATAACAAGAAACGTCCCAATACCTGAAATCATTATGCCAGTAATCATAATTTTCTGTGATTATACTAGTCTGCAGTTCTTCAGATTATCACACATTAATTTTATCTAGTGTTCTTTCAGTCTTGATGACTCTGAGGATATATAGACCATATTCTTAGCAACATAAGGACAAAATGAAGAATGGGTAAGAGGCTGAAGGGAGTAAGTTTCGGAAAAAGTAAATTATTCTTTCAACTAGAGAAAATTTCATGAAAACCTGGACTTGATCTAATAAAACTGCTGATTCACAGGGGTTACGTTCCATTCGTGTAAAGTGGAAATACTTTGAAAAGGTTAACTATACTGTTTAGGTAAATGAAGTTAAAATATTCACAGATAATATAACACAAAACCCAAGAAATACTTCTTTGGGTCTAAGACAGTGGTGGCGAACCTATGGCACGGGTGCCAAAGGCGGCACTCAGAGCCCTTTCTGTGGGCACACACACCGTCGCCCCAGTCCTAGGCCTTCAGCTGGGTTTTATAAAACCTTTTCGCTTTAGGCCTCCACCGTTGTGTGCAAAAAAAAAAAAAGATTCAGTCAATTTCAACTTCTGGGGGGGGGAAATCTTACAAAGTTGTAATTGATTGATTGAACTTTTTAGTCCCATCCAGCCATGCCCACCCAATGGGCCACACCCAGCCAATGGGCCAGACCCACCCGGCACTCTACTATGCATAAGTGGATTTTGGGTTGCAGTTTGGGCACTCAGTCTCTAAAAGGTTTGCCATCACTGGTCTAGGATATATTCAGTAATCTCCAGAATACATGAGGAAGCTGTTCCCACTGTGAGAAAGGAAGAAGTTTAAAAATAAAACGGTCACCATTGATTAACAATAGAAGGATTAGCCAAGCCCTGCAGGTAGGCACTAGATTCCAGGAGGCTTGGCTAGAAGACACACTTAACAAGACAAAAGGATGGCAGAGAGAAGTTCTGAACAATGTAACTGAGGGGGAGGGATGATGTATTCTGGCCAGGCGGATCG
>NW_015392545.1:16179-17784 GCF_001527695.2 Protobothrops mucrosquamatus | reverse complement strand
ATAATAATAATAATAATAATAATAATAATAATAATAATAATAATAATAATAATAATAATAATAATAATAATAATAAAGTTGGAAGGGACCTTGGAGGTCATCTAGTCCAACCCCCTGCTCAGGAAGGAAACCCTATACCATTTCAGACAAATGGCTGTCCAGTCTCTTCTTAAAAACTTCCAGTGTTGGAGCATTCACCCCTTCTGGAGGTAGGTTGTTCCACTGGTTAATTGTTCTGACTGTCAGGAAGTTTCTCCTTAGTTCTAGGTTGCTTCTCTCCTTGATCAGTTTCCACCCGTTGCTTCTTGTCCTGCCTTCTCTTCTCTTCTCTTCTCTTCTCTTCTCTTCTCTTCTCTTCTCTTCTCTTCTCTTCTCTTCTCTTCTCTTCTCTTCTCTTCTCTTCTCAAAGAGGCTAGTCTAGAGTTTCAAGAGAAGTGCTCACAACACTCAGATTTTTCCCTGACATAAGCTTTGTGAGATATGTTGAGCTGAGAGTGAATGATGTGCTTTATATAATACTTCTAACCAGGTAAATTATAGATCTAATCATTCATTTGATCATGTACTGAGGGATCTTGGAGTCCTAGTGGACATTCACTTAAACATGAGCCAGCCGTGTGCTGCAGCTGCCAAAAAAGCCAACACAGTGCTGGGCTGCATTAACAGAGGGATAGAATCAAGATCACGTGAAGTGTTAATACCTCTTTACAAGGCCTTGGTAAGGCCACACTTGGAATATTGCATCCAGTTTTGGTCACCACAATGTAAAAAAGATGTTGAGACTCTGGAAAGAGTACAGAGAAGAGCAACAAAGATGATCAGCGGACTGAATGCTAAAACATATCAAGAATGGTTGCTGGAACTGGGCATGTCTAGTTTAATGAAAAGAACTGGCTTCTTTACAGTATAATATGGCGCCAATAAGATAAAATTAAGTTTAATGTAGATATTAAGAATTGGACGTATTTCAGTTTCTCCCTATTTTCATTTTAAAATAGTCAAAAAGCCAGCTACATTTTTCTGATTAGACAAGCTTTGACTTTAGCTATCTCAGAATAAAAATCCATTTTGTGCTATTTTCACTTACAGAAAAAGGAGACAATTTCTCCTTAGTTCTCCTTTTTAAAAAAAACACTCCAATTTTTAGAATTAATTCTGCGTTCCTTTTGTTATATTTTTTTCAACATTTGATGGATTTTAAAGAATAGTAATCGTGCATCTGTCAAATTATTTGATTTTTTTTCATAATTTCTTGCTCTTTGAGAAACAGTGCTATTTCCCTTAGATTACAACATTCCTTTGTTTCTATTTTCCTTCTGACTCAGCCACTGGATAAATCTTTATCTGGGATTTGGAAAGTTTATGTATCCAGCTGAAAGCCTCAGAAAGACTTACATATTTACATTTTTTTTTTTAAATCTTACCTTTATTACTTTATAGGTAACTCAAGGTGGCAAATATACCTAATTCCTCCTATTTTCTTCACAATAACAGACCTGTGAGTTGGGTTGGACTGAGAGAGTCTGATTGGCCCAGAGTCACTCAGTTAACTTTCATGTGTAAGGCAGGACTAGAACTCACGGTCTCCTGGTGATTGGTCCAAAA
>NW_015392545.1:7598-12997 GCF_001527695.2 Protobothrops mucrosquamatus | reverse complement strand
GGAAATGTAGCCCTCTTTTTCCCTTTCACTTTTAGAGTTAGATGATGCTGGGGGGAGGGATGTGAATGAGAGTCCAGCTGGACACAACAACACTAAACTTAGCATGAGAATCAAGGTCATTGAGCCCAGAACTGATAAAGAATTGGCAGGCTGGAGAACCGGAGAGGAAGCCCACCTGCTTCAAGCTAATTGGGGAATGGGATTTATAACTGTTAATTGGAGGAGGGAATTGTGCTTTGATACTATGTGCTCAGGGGAGGGGAATTCAGTTTTTGGCTTCGATTATGCAGTGCTGATATTATGCTACTCAAATAAAAGATTCTTTAAGGTAAACAATGCCTCGAAGTTCTTCTGAAGGGTTTCATCTATCGGAACCATGACAGCTATTTTTTAAAAGATGAAGTTAAGCCACGATCCCATAAAAAGCAACTGCCACAACCATAAATAAGAAATGCAGGGCTGTTTTATTGTTGAAGTTCAGTGAAAGAGCAAATGGTACCGTACAGTACAAAGGTCAGTAGCAGAAAATAACCATTATTTAAACATGGGATGGTTATATTTGTAAGACCACTTCTTTTTGATAAACTGGGAAGAGAAAACACCCTATCCCTTGCTTTGTTTTCCTTAAAACACAAACTATTAACAGGGAGATTGCAGCACTCGTGATTATTTCATTTTATTCAATGATGGACACTTCAGATGACTGACAATATGAGGTCTCCGTTGTTTCTTTAAATTACGCGTTTTTGTATTTCTGCCACAAAAATAGAATGAGAGCCAAGCTGTTACATTAAGCGAGTACAGGAATTTGCCAGCATACAGATGTTTTTTTGGGAAACAAAGATTGCTTCGCTACTTGTAATTGCCATCTTTTTTCCCCCCCAGAAGACCCAGGCAAGGTTCATACCAGATTGTTACATGTCTGTGGAGATTCTCAATCATCCAGGTCATGGTTGTCCCAAAGGTGCTTTTTTCAAAAGGCAACCGGACTTTCTTTTCCTTTGAAAACATTTTGCTTCTCATCCAAGAAACTTCTTCAGTTCTGAAGATGTATGCCATGTAGACTGGGGTGCAGTGTAGACCGGGTGCAATGTAGACTGGGGTGCAATGTAGATTGGGTGCAATGTAGACTGGGTACAATGTAGACTGGGTGCAATGTAGACTGAGTGCAATGTAGATTGGGTGCAATGTAGACGGGTGCAATGTAGACTGGGTGCAATGTAGACTGGGTGCAGTGTAGATTGAGTGCAATGTATACTGGGTGCAGTGTAGACTGTGTGCAATGTAGACTAGGGTGCAATGTAGACTGGGTGCAATGTAGATTGGGTGCAATGTAGACTGGGGTGCAATGTAGACTGGGGTGCAATGTAGACTGGGTGCAATGTAGACGGGTGCAATGGAGACTGGGTGCAATGTAGATTGGGTGCAATGTAGATTGGGTGCAATGTAGACTGGGGCACAATGTAGACTGGGGCACAATGTAGACTGGGACACAATGTAGACTGGGGCGCAATGTAAACTGGGTGCAATGTAGACTGGGTGAAATGTAGACTGGGGTGCAATGGAGACTGGGGTACAATGGAGACTGGGGTACAATGGAGACTGGGGTACAATGGAGACTGGTCACCTCGGGCAACGTGAATTAGTTACAACTAAATAGTCTGCACACTCTGGCTGCTGGACCTCATAAGGATTTTCCAGCAAGAAGTAGCAGCATGAATACTGAAAAATAAAATAGCTGAAATGACACATTATGGAATATGAAGGAAGTCATTGTGTCCTTACAGAGGATCCCAGTTGTGAATGCAAGTATCGCTTATGAAGTGTTTCTGTCTTCCCCAATGCTTATATCAGTTCTATAGTGGAATAGGTGAGTATGTCCATGGGACTATAATGCTTGAACAACGGTAATTATTAAAGCTTTGGTAGGTTAATAGCGACTCCCCTACACATCACGTATTCTCTTGAACGTTTCATTACTAAGATGCCAAACTTCAATATGTAATACAGGAAGGTCCACTGAGCAGCATGATGAGAAGAAGCAGCAGGTGAGCGGGAAGTTGTAGAACATCTCCAGAACTTTGAGCAAATAGCATCGGATCATGTAGCATCCAACAGCCCGAAACACAGGTGGCCTTAGTGATCCATGCACTCCATCATTACAAACGGCCATGTGAGCATGCCTCACAATTCATTGCAGTATGTACATCCTACTTTGGAATAATTACACAATTATAAGTAGTCCTCAACTTACAACAGTTCACTTAGTGTCTGTTCAAAGTTACAACGGCACTAAAAAGGGGGGACTTATGATCATTTTTCACATTTACGACCGTTGCAGCGTCCCCATGGTCACGTGCTCAAAATTCAGATGCTTGGCAACTGACTCATATATTTATGATGGTTGCAATGTCCCGGAATCATGTGATCCCTTTTTGTGACTTTCTGATAACCAAAGTCAAAGGGGAAGCCAGATTCACTTAACAACTGTGTTATTAACTTAACAACTGCAGTGACAAGAAAGGTTGTAAAATGAGGCAAAACTCACTTAAGAAAGGTCTCGCTTCGCAACAGAAATTTCGGGCTGAATTGCAATCATAAGTCGAGGTCTACCTGTAATAATAACTTGTTTCCCATGTTTTTTTGCTTTGTTTTGGTGGTTTAGGTCTTAAATATAACCCTCCATTCTATGGAGGATCCAGAATATTGTCCCCCTGCCCCTGTGCTCGCTGTGAGATCAGTTGTAGCAGAAGCAATTATCACTAATTAACAGTAACTAGATTCCTTCTCCTCTAAGCTAGTGTTAAAACTGTGTGTGTGGGGGGAAATACCCTCTCTTTATAGCAGACATCTGGATGCTTGTTTGTTAATTAAGCAATTAACTCATTCATTCTATACTCCATCTCTCCAGTCTAGGGAACATTCCCAGCTCCCTTCCCCTAAGCAATCCCTATTTTAGGCATCGTATGTATTACATCTCCGTCTGAGAGTCAGATCAAGAAATGAAGCCCTGGTGCAGAAAAATGAGACAAATACAGATTAGTCTTTCAACTTGCAACAGTTCATTTCAGTGACCGTTCAAAGTTACAACGGCACTGAAAAAAAGTGACCGAGGACCATTTTTTTCACACTGACGACTGTTGTGGCCTCCCCACGGTCATGTGATCAGACACTTGGCAACTGACTGGTACTTACAACAGTTGCAGTGTCCTGGGGACATGTGATCCCCTTTTGCGACCTTCTGACAAGCAAAGTCAATGAGGAAAGCCAGGTTCGCTTTACAACCGTGTTACTAAACTTAACAATTTCAGTGATTCATTTAACATCTTAATAACTGACTCATAGTTACAACGGTTGCAGTATCCCAGAGTCAGGTGATCCCCTTTTGCGACCTTCAGACAAGCAAAGGCATTGGGGAAGCCAGATTCACTTAACAACTGTGTTGCTCACTTAACAACGGCAGTGATTTGCTTAATGGCAGTGGCAAGGAAGGTCGTAAAACGGGGCAAAACCCACTTAACAAATGTCTCATTTAGCATTGGGCTCAACTGTGGTTGTAAATCGAGAACTACCTATAATGTAAATCCAGGTGTTTGTTTTTTTCCAAACTAGATCCATAATGACATTGTGGCTTTACCAAAGCATTTCTCCTTCTGGAAAAAAAAATGAGGAGGGGAAGGGGATCCACGCTTAATTCCCTACATAGGATAGGAAGTTGGAATGCAGCCTGATTTCCAAAAATACAATAACAACCTCATTTCCTGAGTATTGCATGCCCTTTACTAAAGTTTACATTCGTCTCTGTGTAAAGACGTGTCGTGCCTTTCCTGCACCCAAAACCCAATAAATATGGGTAGTCCTCGACTTGAGTGGCTGTTCAAAGTTACAAGGGCACTGAAAAAAGCGACTGATGGCCGTTTTTCACACTTATGACCGTTGCAGCAACACCCCCCCCCCATGGTCATGCGATCAAAATTCAGACACTTGGCAACTGACTCATATTTATGACGGTTGCAGCGTTCCAGGGTGATGTGATCCTTTTGCAACCTTTTGACCAGCAAAATCAACGGGGGAGCCAGAATTCACTTAACGACCAAGTCCCTAATTTAACAACTGTTGTGATTCACTTAATATCTGCGGCAAGAAAGGTCGTAAAATGGGGCAAAATTCACTTAAGAAATGTCTCGCTTAAGAAATGTTGGGCTCAACTGTGGTTGTAAGCCGAGGACTCCCTCTACATAAAACCACGACCCTCTTCTTTCCTAGAAAAATAAAATCCTGCTAATTCTTCACCTCCTCCCTATAATTTCAAGATAACCAGGATAAGTGATCTTAATCTCCTTGCTGATGGCACTTTGAAACCAAAAAAACCGAATGAGTACGGTAAAAGAGGCATTCAAGCTTGGCCGACATTGACTCCATGGATGAAAAAGCTTCCTGGAGAACATCAACAGGCAACTTCTATGCTGGATTGACATGACAAAACATGGAGATATAACTCACAAAAGCCAGAGGCCAAGGCAGGAACATCACCTCAACGTTAACCATGGACATCTATTCATTCCAATGGACAGCAATCAGCTAGACATGTTCATGCGGTGATGAAGTTGGAGGCCATGTCTGAAAGCAGGACAGACCCCAGTTCTGGTTCCTGTCTTTTTCCTTTCCTTCTTGGGAGTACCAAAGCCTTAATAGGTAGTCTCTCGGGTGACCTGGCTAGAAAAAGTATGGTTACTAGAGATGCTGTTGGATTTTCTGTTGAACTTGGTTCTCTTCTTCTTCTTTCTCCACGGCAGGCATACGGAAATGAAGGTTGAAAAGAAGATCTGACGGAAGTTGGTGGAGACCAAGTTGTAGAGGACCGGGTTAATCGCTGAACTAACATAGAAGAGGATGTTTGTCAGCATGTAGAAATAGTGGTAGAAGTCATAAAGGAAGCTGGGAGGAAACAAAAAGAGGAAGATGTTCTCAGTGGAGTAGAATTCAACAATTGTACAAGTGGCTTGCCCTTACGGTAAACACAGCCCAATTCCAAGAACCACCAAGAACACTCTAGCACTGATCAAGTTGCCTAGTTGGGTAATGAAACGTCTGCAAGAAAACAAACAAGCTTAGAGAGCACCAAGGACCCCACAATCCTCCTCCTCTCCCTCTCCTTCTCTCCACTCTCTTCTAGACCTGATTATATCACCTAGTTGGGTAATGAAACGTCTGCAAGAAAACCCCAAGTTCAGGGAGTACCAAGGACTCCATAATCCTCCTCCTCCTGCTCCTCCTCTTTACACAAACCCCACTCCCTTCCAGTCTGATGATGTCTCCTAGTTGGGTAATGAAACATCTGTAAGAAAACCCCCAACCTCAGAAAGCAGCAAGGACCCCACAATCCTCCTCCTCCTCCT
>NW_015392545.1:0-6094 GCF_001527695.2 Protobothrops mucrosquamatus | reverse complement strand
TTTAGCGTATGATGAGAACATGATGGAAGAGAAGTAAACATATATACACAGTCTACGTAATTAGAATAGAATGGAATAGAATAGAGTAGAATAGAATATAAGAGAATAGAATAAACAGACTGTAGAATAGAATAGAATAGAATAGAATAGAATAAACAGATTGTAGAATAGAATAGAATATTGTAGAATAGAATAGAATAGAATAGAATAGAATAGAATGGAATGGAATAGAATGGAATAGAATAAATAGAATAAACAGATTGTAGAATAGAATAGAATAAACAGATTGTAGAACAGAACAGAACAGAACAGAACAGAAGCAGGAAGGGACCTTGGAGGTCTTCTAGTCCAACAGGGATGCTGCAATGGTTTTAAGTGCAAGGAACAGTCGTCTCTTTTTCAGGACTTTTGTAACTTCGAACGGTCACTAAATAAACGGTCATAAGTTGAGGACTGTATAATCATTATTGGGATGATATTTTAGCCATGTAATTTACCACTCGCTGGGATGTTTGTCTGTTTGCTTTTAACTTCCCCATCTAGTCCAGAATCCTAGGATTCTCTGGTTGATTCCCATCCACGTCAGACTCCGATCTGACTCTATTCAGTCTCTGTTCAGTTCTTTATCAGATGCTGCCAATGGTAACGCTTTTGGCAAGAATTGTTGGTATTTGGCACTAATCTCTTATTCCACCACTTGGAATACAAGCTGGTGACTTGTTTCTCTACCGAAGTGTGAAACCTGTCAGAATTGCAGCTCCTGATTTCAATTATGGAACTCCAAATGGCACATTGCCGTGAAAAAAACCCATCTCTCCATTTGAATTTTAGCCAGCTTTTTTCCCCCTCTTTTGCTCAGGGACATTGTCAACATTGTCAATATTGCATTTCAATCAAAGACCTTAGTCAGACTTTAAAAGAGAATGACCTTTGGGTCATGTTCAAATGACTTCATTAAGGGTTGCAAGCCTGGGCTGTAGTTCTTGAGATGGCCACTCAGTGGCAGCAAAGAGATATAAACATCTAACTCTCTGCTCCCCTCTGGTGGTCAAGACGGTACAACTAGTCCAGGGATAGGCAACCTTGTCTCTTTTATGACTCGTGGACTACAACTCCCAGAATTCCTGAGCCAGCACGGCTCAGCATGGAAACCTCTCCCTTTCCCCTCAGCATGGCTGGCCCAGGAATTCTGGGAGTTGAAGTCCACGAGTCATAAAAGAGACAAGGTTGCCTACCCCTGAACTAGTCCATGACATCTGACCATTAAGGAGCCTGCCCATTATGGTTGTATGTCATGATGGTCATAGAAGTCTATGACAATTTTATGGTGGTTGTTAAGTGAACATGGTGGTCATTAAATGAAGCAATGGTTCGTTAAGGACTCAGTTTTGACAAAAACTGAAAGTAAGTGCCGGTTTGGGGTAAAATCATTGTAAAATGCAGTCACATGATTGCAGAATGCGGCAAACAGCTGAAAATGTAGTCAAGTTGCTGAATGCCCAAAATTTGATCATGTAACCACAGAGGGGTTCCAAATCTGAGTCATGTCCCCTTTTGGGGGGCTGTTATAACTTTGCTGGCTAAGCAGCCAGTTGTAAGTTGAGGACCTACCTGTAGCCCTGTATAATAGAGGTTTAGTGTTTAGATCAGTGTTTGATTTCTGCATGCAAACTGGTTTCAAGAGAAACAGAAAAGTTATCAGAATAACAAAATAACAGAGTTGGAAGGACCCTGGAGATCTTCTAGTCCAATCTCTTGCTCAAGTAGGAAACCCTATACCATTTCAGAAAAACGGTCGTCCAATCTCTTCTTTAAAAACTTCCAGTGTTAGAGCACCCACAACTTTTGGAGGTAAGACGTTCCACTGATGGATTGTTCTAGCTGTCAGGAAATTTCTCCTTAGTTTTAGGTTGTTTCTCTCCTTGATTAGAAAAGAATAAAGTTGGAAGGGAACTTGGAGGTCTTCTAGTCCAGCCCCCTGCTCAAGCAGGAGAACCTATACTGTCTCAGACAGGTGAATGTCCAGTCTCTTCTTAAAAATCTCCAGTGATGGAATGCCCACGATTTCTGGAGGCAAGCTGTTCCACTGATTGATTGTTCTCACTGTCAGGAAGTTTCTCCTTAATTCCAGGTTGCTTCTCTCTTTGATCAGTTTCCTGCCTTCAGGTGCTTTGGAGAATGGCTTGACTCCCTCTTCTTTGTGGCAACTCCTGAGATATTGGAAGATTGCTATCATGTCACCCTTAGTCCTTTTCATTAAACTAGACATGCCCAATTCCTGGAACTGTTCTTTGTACATTTTATCCTCCAGTCCCCTCTTTCTTTTCTCTGCACTCTTTCTAGAGTCTCAACATCCTTTCTATATTGTGGCAACCAAAACTGGATGCAGTATATTCCAAGTGCGGCCTTACCAAGATTGTAAAGTGGTATTAACACTTCATGTGATCTTGATTCTATCCCTCTGTTAATGCAGCCTAGAACTGTGTTGGCCTTTTTGGCAGCTGCAGCACACGGCTGGCTCATATTTAAGTGATTGTCCACTAGGACTCCAAGATCCCTCTCACAGTTACTACTGTTGAGCCAGTAGTTAAAGTCCGTCCAGATCCTTCTGTATCTTAAGCCTATCTTAGGGTTACCTGCCTGAGCAGGGGGTTGGACTTGATGACCTCCAAGGTCCCTTCCAACATTATTATTATTATTATTATTATTATTATTATTATTATTATTATTACTACTACTACTACTACTACTACTACTACTAGTACTACTACTCATATCTTCTGGAGTGTTGGCTTTCCAGCCAGCTTGATGTCGTCTGCAAATTACATGAGTTTCCCATCTATCTATACAGAACTGTCTGTATCAGTACAGACAATTCAACACAAAATTAAAAAGTTTTTATATTATATAAAAAAGAGTCTCCTTGCAGCGAGATAAATGGCAAATCAATGTAATAAATAAATAAATGAATTTAAAAAGATATAATTCCAACATTTATTATGATTTTCCGTAATAGGAAAAAGCAATAATTAATTCTCTGTGAAACAAACTAAAATTTCATAACAATTGCTGAAATGCTGGATCAGGATGGAGATATGATGAAATGACGTTATTCAATCTAACCTTGGTGTTGCATTTGTTATTATGTCTTTCACATTTTGTCTCTTCAGAAGACAGAACTGGATGATTCAGAAGGGGCTTTTTTCTGCTTATTTAGGGTCGCTGATACTGTATTATTAGGCACAATCTTATATTTTATTCACTCACCTATCCAAGTAGCCAGGTCTCAGTAAATGAGTAATCAATTAGCAGTGTCTTTATGTTTATTTGTAATATTCTATGCAATCATTGCTCTCAACACTTTGTAACCAGGGGAAACTGTGTCATTGGTTGTACCTTAAATGAATTTGCTGATAAAGAAAGAGTGAGAGATCAAAGGAGAGCAAGGATTCTGTGTCCTTGGATACATTATTTCAACAATATTATGCAGGCATGACTGAAAATTACATTACTGACTTTTCTTTTAGGCTATCTTAACATAATTTTATTAATAAATTAATACGTGGCTGGATTCCATTTTTTAAATGAATTTGCATCTCTTTGAATTTTATGATGTATTTATTTGCTTAGAATGTGTGTGTAATAATGTATATGTATATTAATCCATGTAATGCTGAAATGGTGAATATGTATATAAAATCTTAACCATTTGACCATTGCTTGGATTTTAAAAAAGGTATGACTATTATTATTACTATTATTATTATTATTATTATTATTATTATTATTATTATTATTATTATTATTATTATTATTTAGCATATCTACATGGCATCTACAGAGGTCATGCAATCACTGATATACAAATATAATTATATATATATATATATATATATATATATATATATATATATATATATACTTATATTTGATATGTATGTATATCAAACTTATATTTGCATAATAGTGATTGCATGACCTTTGTAGATGTCATTTAGATATGCTAAATAATAATAATAACAACAACAATAATAATATACTTTCCAGACTATCATCTTTGTTGCTCTTTCAACATCTTTTTTGTATTGTGGTGACCTGGTTGCATCCAAGGATGACCTCTTAAGCAGGAAGTGCACCACTGGGCATTGTGGATTGCCACAATCAGACATCAAGAACTACTTGGATCCAACCACTGACCATTAATCCGTGGAACAACTGGCTCCAGAAGCTGTGAATGCTCCAACACTGGAAGTTTTTAAGAAGAGACTGGACAGCCATTTGTCTGAAATGGTATATGATTTCCTGACTGAGCAGGGGGTTGGACTGGATAACTAGATGACCTCCAAGGTCCCTTCCAACTTTATAATTATTATTACTATTACTAACCCAACCAGTTCGAAAACCTCCCAGGTAGTTTGGGAGTATTGGAAGTTTCTTTTCTGGAAGAAACAATGCATCATTTCCAAGCCACAGGGGCCAGACCTCAAGCTGTACGGATAAATTGAATATCAGATACAGGAAGGTGGCCTCCAATCAGAGGGGTACATACGTAGAACTCGAACCCCGTGCTTCAAGGTCTGAACGCGCCCAGGTTCCATGGACATGCTAAGCATGGTTTGCTGTCCTCCAATGGTGCACACTTGGTTTTCTTGGGCTGCTTGCTTAAACATGATGATAAGTTGGTTGGCTATGATGGTGTTGAGGATGGAGATAATGGCCATTGGGAAAACGAAGGAGATGAAGACGTTGACCTGGATCAGACAGGAAGAGAGAGAAAAGAAATAGAGAAATCTTGTTAGCATCTAAAGGGGAGAGAAGAGATTAGAGATTTAGGCACTGGTGGGATCCATTCTTTCCAGTAAAAATGCTATCATAGGCGGTCCTCAACTTACAATCATTTGTTTAGTGACTGTTCAAGTATTCAATGACTGTAGGAGATGACCATGCTGACCTCAAGGGAAGGAAGTGGCCTTTAGTTCCTGAGAATGGAAGAGACCTCTATCAATGTTTTTGTTGTGCGACTTCTGCGGCAGTGCAGAGGCCGATTGCAGGCGCGAGCGGGACAGCCGCACAGGGCAGAGGTGCTGCCCGGGGCCGGAGCAGAGCTGGGCGGGACTGCGGTGGTGGCTCCGCTCCGGCCCCGGACAGGGCCTCTGCCCTGCGCGGCTGTCCCATCACACCTGTGATCGGCCTCCGCGCTGCTGCTGCCACTGGTGCCCACAATCTGCCTGGCCTCCCCTCCAGGCTTGGGCAGCACCTCTGCCCTGTGTGGTTGTCCCATCATGCCTGTGATCGGCCTCCGTGCCACCGCTGCCGGCGCCCGCAATCTGCCCGACCTCCCCTCCACCTGCTTTGCACAGCTCCTCCTGGCCCCCCCGCACTCACAATCTGCCCAGCCTCCCCTCCAGGCCTGGGCAGCACCTCTGCCCTGCGCGGCTGTCCCATCACACCTGCGATTGGCCTGTGTGCCACCGCTGCCGGTGCCCGCAATCTGCCCGGCCTCCCCTCCGCCTGCTTTGCAGAGCTCCTCCTGGGCCCCGCGCGCCCGCCATTAACCCTCCCGCCATCATGCAGGGTAGGGTTGCCGCCCCCGCCCTGGTGCCTTCACCTCACCCAAGCGTTTTTTTTACTACCTGCCTTTCAGCTGCATTCCGTTTCTCCATTTGCTTCTCAGCCTTCGCCACGTGTTTGTGGGACTATCGGTTAAAAAAAAAGTTCCATCAGACTTTCTAACTTCTCGTGAGATCTCGCGAGAAGTTAGAAAGTCCCGTGGAACTTTTTTTTTTTGTCCCACAAACACGTGGCGAAGGCTGAGAAGTGAATGGAGAAATGGAATGCAGCTGAAAGGCAGGTTAGTAAAAAAAACGCTTGGGGGAGGCGAGGGCATCTGGGCGGGGGCGGCAATCTTACCTTGCGTGGCTTCGGCAGGTGTCTGGCAGGAGGAGGGAAGCAACAAGCCCCGCCCCACCCCTCACATGGAGTGCCCTGCTCCTGTCGCTCCCTCCATCCCCACACGGCACCTTTTTCCCAGCTCCGACGCGTTACTTCCTCCGACGCTGTGTGGGACTGAAAATAAAGTTCAATCAAGCAATTC
>NW_015392544.1:15697-17789 GCF_001527695.2 Protobothrops mucrosquamatus | reverse complement strand
GAGGGATTTTAAAGGGGGTTTTAATTACTTTTAAATTGGACATATTTAAATATTTCGTTTTAATCAAATTTTAATTAAGTATGTATATATGTTAGTATTTTATTCAATTGTCAGCCGCCCTGAGTCCGTAAGGAGAAGGGCGGGATATAAATGCAATTAATAAATAAATAAATAAATAAATAAATAAATAAATAAATAATCAGTGGAACTCCTTGCCTCCAGAAATCGTGGGTGTTCAGTCACGGAGTTTTTTAAGAAGAGGCTAGACATTCACTAGACAGTCGGTGTAGGTTCTCTTGCTTGAGCGGGGGACTATACTAGAAGACCTCCAAGGTCCCTTCTATTCTATTCTATTCTATTCTATTCTATTCTATTCTATTCTATTCTATTCTATTCTATTCTATAATGTCTAATTCTATTCTATTCTATTCTATTCTATTCCATTTTCTATTCGTTATTCTATTCTATTTTCTATTCTATTCTATTCTATTCTATTCTATTCTATTCTATTCTATTCTATTCTATTCTATTCTATTCTATTCTATTCTATTCGACCCTGCTCTATGGAGTCGAGAGTTGGTCTCTGACAGAAGGCCACCTGAAGAGACTAGAAGCATTTGAAATGTGGATTGACAGGCGGCTGTTACGTAGAAGATGGGTTGACAAGATCAGAAATGAGGAGGGGATCAGCCGCCTGGGAAAGCCCAGGGAAATCATCAAAACAATTAAAAAACGAAAATTAGAATATTTCGGACATGTGATGCGACACCCAGAAAAATACTCCATTTAATCCTCCATTTAATCCTCCAAGGAAAGATTGAAGGCAAACGAGGTCCAGGCAGAAGAAGAACAGCTTCAAAATCTAAGGGATTGGTTTGGACAAAACTCAGCAGCACTTTTTCGTGCGGCTACTGATAAAAACAGGATCGCCAACATCCGATAATGGATATGGCACAAGAAGAAGAAGAATTCTATTCTATATTTCTATTCTGTTCTGTTCTATTTCTAATTCTATTCTATTCTGTTCTGTTCTATTCTGTTCTGTTTTTAATTCTAGTCTGTTCTGTTCTGTTCTGTTCTATTCTAGTTCTATTTCTAATTCTAGTTTTAATTCTATTCTGTTCTGTTCTATTCTAGTTCTATTTCTAATTCTAGTTTTAATTCTATTCTGTTCTGTTCTGTTCTTTTCTTATTCTTTCCTGTTCTATTTCTATTTCTATTTCTATTTCTATTTCTATTTCTATCTCTATCTCTATCTCTATCTCTATCTCTATCTCTATCTCTATCTCTATCTCTATCTCTATCTCTATCTCTATCTCTATCTCTATCTCTATCTCTATCTCTATCTCTATCTCTATCTCTATCTCTATCTCTATTTCTATCTCTATCTCTATCATCTCTATCTCTATCTCTATCTCTATCTCTATTTCTATTTCTATTTCTATTTCTATTTCTATTCTTTCCCTGGAATTCCTTCCGGATGGAGAAGGAATAAAGCCCACAAGGAGAACCATCTTCCTATTTGCTAGAAAGAGGTGGTGTACTTTCCCGTTCCCAAGTCAAGAGAGAGGACCCCAGAAGGAAATGGCTGGGCTGTCATGGGAAGGTCTCGGAAGTAGGATCCTGCTCCAGCTAGTTGCTTGGAGGCACTTCGGCTCCTGAAAGGTCTTGGGATCTTGTTTGTTCTGGGATTCCAATTCGAGAGGAATCTCTCAGAGTCATGGTGTGTGCAAAAGACTTTGGGAGACCAGGTGAAGACCTGCCACTAACGGTCAGATAAGAATTGGCACAGCCAGAAGCTGCAGAATGGGTGGATAAGGAGGCTGGGAAGAGACCTTCTCTACTTCCTTAAGCTGCAAAAGAGACAGTGACAGATTTGTCCTTTCAAACCTGCAGGATTCTGTTAATATAGCTTTACAATAAAACAGAATTAGCTTATCTGGTTGTGTTTCCTGTCTGGTTTACCTGGTGAGTCTGACACCCAGCCTCGGGGTCTCCTATTTTGCAGAAAAGCCTGGGAAGTGTCCCAAGACCCCTCCGAAAACAGTCACTCCTTGTATCGCGAAGTGTGCAAGTGACTGGAAGTGCCCTA
>NW_015392544.1:10422-11799 GCF_001527695.2 Protobothrops mucrosquamatus | reverse complement strand
GAACACTTTTTTGTTTGACTAGTTCAGCGTAATCAGCTAACATAGTGTCAACGCTGCAAATACTGGATATTCTTGCTTTGACAATATGCAGAGCTTTCTGGCATTTTTATAGTTAAACCAGGCAGAAGGGAAAAGAAACCGGAAGTAAATCACATCTTCCAAGTTGATTGGAAGATGTGAACCATGACCCCCCAAAAAGAATTACATGCATAGCGGAAAAGAAGCCAGTCCTAAGCATTTCTTCCATGTTGTACTGACATCTCTGTAACATTAATAAATGCCTTTTAGGAGTAAAGATGCCTGAAAGTCCTTTTAAGTGTTTCGTTAATCAGACACATGACATCATGCTTAGGACTCAACTCCTCTTACAACGATATGGGGTCCTGAACCCCATCCACTCCCTCTAATCTTGAGAGATTCTGGAAAAGATTTGGCGAAGATCTGAAAATGAAGAATAAAAAACTGTCTGAGGACAGCCTCTTGGCTGCTGCAGCTTCCCCAGGGGGGGAAGAGACAGCCGACAAGCCGGGGGAGAAAGGAATCTGGCAGATTTCCCAGCTGGGAGTGAGGCCAAAGATATCGGGAGAGACGTCAGACTGTGATAACCGAAGCCGGGCAGCCTTGCCAGCAAAATTGGTGAGTCACAGTCCTGAAGACATAAAGAATTCCAAATTGAGGCCTTTCCAGCAACTGAGCTCACCACAGCTAATAGAAACCTTACGGCAGCTTGAAGTGATGCAACTGCCAGAAATACACCCGGTCAGCTTGCAGATCGGGGAGACCCAGCATGTCCAGCAACCATTGGGAGGCCTGCAGCAGCAGGGGGCACTACCAGCCTCCACTGCCCAGCAACAGAGAGCCCACCAACCATGGGATTGGCAGGCAGGAAGGGGCCAACTGCAACTGGGGGCACCATATCAATAGCAGGGAGCCGAGCAGCCATGGGACCAACAACCGGGGTGGGGCCAGCAGCACCAGCCCCAGTGGGGACCGCAACAGCCTGTTTTTGCACCACCCTTCAATGCAACCTTCGATGGAGACCCAGAGAAGCTGATTTTTTTTCTCAACCAAGGGCGCACTCACTTGAACCCCATTATCCGGACCCAGGTCGACGTATTTGCATCCAACCTAGAGGGAGAAGCAGCTGAATGGCTGAATAATTTATATAGTGAGCAAGCCCCCGAATTGGAAGATCCCCACCTTTTCCTCTTAGGTCTGAAAGAACGATTTGAGGACCCATCCATAGGCCTCAAGGCAGCAAGACAAATTCACAAAATAAGACAAGCCGGGAGGCCTGCCCTGGAGTATGTACGAGAATTCCGCAAGTTAGCAGGCCGAACAGAGGGGTGGTCCGAACAATCCCTGGTTCAATACTTT
>NW_015392544.1:5346-6928 GCF_001527695.2 Protobothrops mucrosquamatus | reverse complement strand
CCTCAAGTTGCCCAGCAAGAAATTGGGACCAAAGTTCTTGGGGCCTTTTCCCATAGTAAGGATCATCAACCCAGTCACAGTAGAGCTAAAACTCCCTAAACTCTTAGGGAAAATTCACCCAGTTTTCCATTGTAGCTTGTTGAAGCCATATCGGGGCTCCACGTTAAGACCTCCTCCAAAGAAGGCACCTGGGCCCCTCATGGTTGCGGGACAGACCCACTATGAAGTAAAGCGTATTCTTGACTCTAGAATTTTTAGAGGGAAATTGCAGTATCTAGTACAATGGAAGGGATACCCATTATCCGAAGCCACCTGGGTGAAATCCAGTGAAGTAAAAGCTAATAGATTGGTCAAAAGGTTTCATGTAAAACACCCCAACAAAGCGAAAGATAACTCTTAACATATGCTTTGGTTTCCTTTATAGGATCTGTCCTTTCTGTAAGGGGAGCCGGATGTCAACGCTGCAAATACTGTATATTCTTGCTTTGACAATATGCAGAGCTGTCTGGCATTTTTATAGTTAAACCAGGCAGAAGGGAAAAGAAACCAGAAGTAAATCACATCTTCCAAGTTGATTGGAAGATATGAACCATGACCCCCCAAAAAGGTGGGAGGGAAATGCTTAGAATTACATGCATAGCGGAAAAGAAGCCAGTCCTAAGCATTTCCTCCATGTTGTGCTGACATCTCTGTAACATTAATAAATGCCTTTTAGGAGTAAAGATGCCTGAAAGTCCTTTTAAGTGTTTCGTTAATCAGACACATGACACATAGAACAAAACCACAAACCACTGGAATATCTTCTGTTTTTCAGGGAACCCTTGCCGGTGTCCCCTGACAGTTCTAGGCACCATCACTACTTGTGTCGAGGCGTGTGGAAGTGACGGGGACTGTGCTGCTGATCAGAAGTGTTGCCCTTACAGTTGCAGCATTCAGTGCATGGACCCCGTGCAAGGTCAGAGCACTGAGCCTTAGGCCACTCTGCAGAGTTTGGTAGATCCCAGCATGGACTGGATCCAGGAGGATCTCTCTGGCATCCTTGAGGATTCCACCCTTCTTGGATCTGTCCTTGGGTGAGCCAAGCCCCAAACAGGACAGCCACGAAAGGAGAAGGACCGGGTCTTCTCCAGCCATCAGAGAGACCAGGCAGTGGAGGCCAGTCCCAGCTCAGAAGGCCGGACGGAGAGCGTGGAGGGAGGGGGAAGTGCTCTCTTAGCCCCAGGAAATGATCCGATTCTGGCTTAGGGAGATTAGGGGGCTCTCTTTGACTGCAGAGGACCCCGTCTTCTTTCCCCTTTTCTCTCTTGCAGGAAGGAAGACCCCAATCCTGCCATTTAATTGATATTTCTCAAGAAGGCTTCTCAAAGGCCACGGTGGCTTCATGGGATCCCGCATGCCCGACTCTCTTTCTTTTCACAGGATCCTCTCAGTGATGACTGGGCCTTTCTGCATGGGACCTTCGGCCTTTCCGAATTGTGGCCAGTGTTCCAACTTGACCCAAAGACCCTTCTTCTGTCCTGGGCCATCCTGGAGACCCTCCCCTCAAAAACACTCCTGGGTTTATTTCCTCCTTCTCTGCAAT
>NW_015392544.1:0-1602 GCF_001527695.2 Protobothrops mucrosquamatus | reverse complement strand
AAGTGTCCCCACCGTTGCTTTCCACACTAGATGAATTACACTGTGGCTGTCTTATGACTGCTGCCTGACTTCCCTGCTCGCCTCCTAGGTTCAGGTAGTCAGGACTCTGCTGTTCACTATACCTGGTCGACCTGCCTCTTAGGGAGCTTTCTGAGCCCTCTGAACTCATCTCCTTGTTCCCTGAAGGTGTGTAATTTTCATGGCTCCTTTATGTAGTGATAGGGTCCAAGGATACCTCCCTGTTAGCCCTAATGCATGGGGACTTTCTTCTGTGAGCCATTGCTGAAAAGGGCAAGTCCCCAACCTGTTGTGCCTGCTCTCTTGTATGTTGTGAGTTATGAGGATGCTCCCAGTCAGTCTCCTTGTCTGGAGTATTGTTGGTGAGTTGTGGGTAGTGAGTATACCTCCGCTGTGACTCCCAGGCTGGAGTGAGTGTGGGGGTGTGTGTTTGCCCCCTGCCCCATGAATTCCTATTTGGAGCACTTGCGGAATTTGGGTGTTGCGTACCCATGGTGTCCTCAACAGCCAGTGTCGGCTGCTGATGCTGATACCCAGAATGCATTTCCCATTCCTCCTCCGCCCCCTCGAGAAGACTGAGGAGGAAACCGAGGTGAGGCTCGCCTCACACGTAGTTGATCAATGTGGCGGCGAAGAATGCGGCCGTTGTCCAAGGACACCTCGTAGGACAGAGGCCCCAAGACATTGCAGACCACAGCCGGGAACCAGAGGTGTCCAGGCCCATAATTTCTGGCCCAGACAGGATCACCCACTTCAGGGACCCATGGTGGGTGTGGCTGGGACACCTGTGAAGCTACTCGCTCCGGATGCAGCCTGTCCAATTTAGTCACAAGCCGGCGACCCCAACAGAGTTCAGCCGGGCACTTACCCGTGGCAGTGCACGGAGTAGTACGATGGGCTAGAAGGAAGTCAGCCAACCTGTGATGCCAGTTGCCATAAGTCAGTTTCTTGAGAGCATCCTTGGCGACGCGGACCATCCGTTCAGCCAGACCGTTGGTGGAAGGGTGGAATGGAGCTGAAGTAGCATGGCGGATCATGTTGGCTTGTAGGAAAACCTGAAACTCAGTAGAAGTAAATTGAGGACCATTATCCGACACCAAAACATCTGGCAGACCATGGGCAGCAAAAATGTTTCTCAACACTTGGATGGTTTTGGCAGTAGTGGTGGATGACACAGGCACAACCTCCAGCCATTTGGAATGGCTATCTACAACAACCAGGAAGAATTGCCCCTGAAAGGGCCCAGCGTAATCTATATGTATTTTAGACCATGGAGTGTATGTTTCCTCCCACCTATGAACAGGGGTCTGAGGCATTTCCGGCCTGGACTGCTGACACGCAATGCACCCATGTACCTGGGCCTCAATGGCTCTATCAATGCCAGGCCACCACAAATGGCTGCGCACAAGTGCTTTCATCCTGACAATCCCAGGGTGACCCTCATGTAAGGAAACTAAGATTCTCGACCTCAATGAGGCCAGAATCACAACTCTAGAACCCCAGAGGAGGCAGCGATTGAACGTTGACAACTCGTGCCTCTTGACCCAAAAGCGTTGGAAATCCTCCTCTGGGCATCTGTCAGGC
>NW_015392543.1:14551-17799 GCF_001527695.2 Protobothrops mucrosquamatus | reverse complement strand
CCCCCCCCGAAAAAGAAATATTTTGGGGAATATTAAAAGGCAGAATATTATATTTCCCCAAAGGAATAATGGAAAATCTTAGGCAGAAACCAAGCCCCTCCCCATGTCTCTCTGCCCCAAGCAGAAACCAGGTCTGTAGAAATGCAGATGTGATAATCCCTTCAGAAAGGCTGGAGCCAGGCAGCTTAGAGCTGATGGGATTATAAAGACAAAGATCCCTAGAATCAACAATCCCTCGCCCAAAAAAATCCAACACAGGACATAGCCATCAGCCACAGCCCCAGGGAAGCAGGACATGGCCTTTGGGATTAACCCACCACCATTAGAATACCAGAAAGGCACACTGAACCTCAGGTCAAAGTTCATGCCACAGGAACAACTCCAAACAAAAAGCTCAAGAAGGTATAAAAGCCCACCATTCCCAGCAACATGTGGTCAGTTTTCCCAGTGCCACACTTCTGTCTGGCTTTGCTCACCAGTAAACTACAACCTTCTTTCTAAAGCAGTCTCCATTTTCTTTATTCCCGGCTTGGACTGGACCCCGATGAAGATTTTTCTTTCAACAAGATCTAAAAACAAACCACAAAATTTGTCATCAGAAAGTTGCAGCGTGTGGATAAAAAAAATCCCTTTCCTGATACCAAAATATCGATCCATGAAGGTCATGCAGTAAATATGTGAGACAACCAGGGGAAGCTCTAAAGTTTAGATGGACTTCAGGTTGAAAAAAGAAATGGCTCAACTGATGATTTCTGGATTTGGGGATTAAAAAAATCCAAAGAGGATGGGGAGAACAATGAAATGGCAATATTTTATTTATTACCAGCTTCATTCTCAGCTGGTGTGATTAAAAAAAGATTTTTAAAAAAGAAAACAAAGTTGTTGAGGCTCAAAGAAGTGTCTCCCCTTGTGGTGGTGGTGGGGCAGAAACAAGGACTGTGCCAGCAGCTAAGGGAGCAGGAAGGTTTTTCAAGCAGGAGCATCTTCTGAAGGGAAGGCCACTTCAGCCTGTGTGTCATCTGCCACTTTCTGAAGGACCACTCAGAAGACCTATGGTGCTCCCCAAGCCTGTGTCTCATAGTTGACACTGAGAGACATTCAGGTTCCTGTGATGGATCGACAGAGAGTTCTGTTAGAATTTGCTCTAACGTGCCCACAAACAGAAATGATAAGATCTGCCTATTCTCTCTCATAAGGCTTCGACTCTCATGGAGAAAGTGTCTGTTCTCTTTATTGAGCATCTCCACCTCTGAGTTGATGAGTTAAGGGAGGACTTTCTGGGCCTACTTAGAGAAAACATTTGATTGTTTTCCAGGGCCCTGAAAGAATTGGGAAGATAGCTGTGTAATTCTAAGAAAAAGAGTCGACGCTGCTGGATTCAGGCCAGAAAGTCTTACGTAGGGAAGTCATGCTGGAGAACTCAAGGAACGAGGCCTCTCTGGATAAGGGTCCTTCTTGGGAAAGGCAATTCATGTCAGAAATAATTAGATGGACTAGTGGGGATCTTTGAGGTCTACGTATTGATTGGCCTGGGTGTTTTTCTGAATTAGTGAAGGGAGGTTGCTCCTGCTCAAAGGATGTTGTCATCACCACAACATGGCAAGTCCTAGGACACTGAAAACCCTAAGAAATTTTGATGGAGTTAATTTAAGGTCCACTATTTTATTAGAAGTAAGCATAGAATCCCACAGGGCTGGAAGGGACCTTGGAGGTCTTCTAGTCCAACCCCCTGCCCAAGGAGTCCTTATATCACTCTGGACTAAGGGCTTTCCAATCTTTTCTTGAAAATCTCCAGTGATGGAGCCCCCATTAAGAGTAAGCCTTATTATGAGCATTAAGAAAATAATGTATTGGTCAATAATATTTTATTCTTTTTTTCTTCTTCGATCCCCAGAGAAAGGTGCTTGAGGTATCCCTGGGGCAGCCATCTAGCTCTGACAACAACAGCTGGTCAGAGGATGTCCGGGCGGCCCCCATCTCTGCGGCAAAGACCCCCCCCCAGGACCCTTGAAAGCTTGAGTGGATCAGGTCTTTGTTGAGGGTCAGAGAGGAGAGAGACAGAGATAGGTAGAGATAGCCAATTAGTTAGACTGTAAGGACCCACCCCACTTTGCATCTTAAGAAGACAGAACTCTTGGAATATTTCTTCCAACAGGCATCATTTATTAAGAGAAGATGGTTGCAGGTATTCTAGACAGGACTTGGAGTCCAAGCTCTCCCATTCATGGTTTTAAGGGGTCCCCCAGTAGCCCCACCCCATCACCCCCTTCTTCCAGTGATAGTCCCAGGCATTACATTCCCACCCCCTTTTCCTCACTGCCCGGAGAAGAGACTTCAGAAAGGATTACATGAAAGGTAATGGCCTCTTTGTTATTGTTAGTCCTTTTGGTGATATCCACATCCAGTCCCTTTGAAGTATACTGAAGGAAGTGAGGACCATAAAGCCCCTTTGTTCACCCCCTTCCCTTCATCGTATGACAGAATCCAGAGAGGGCAGAAATGGGGTTTTCCATAGTCGATAACTAGAGATGAAATATAATTGTTCTGACATCGACAGTTAGTTAGACAGTTAGTTACACAATTAGTTACATACATGTTACATACATGTGTAGCTAGATACAGAGACACACAGAGAGAAAATCGGTTCCTTAGGGGTGCAGGACTTGCTTTCTTGTCTTGGGTATTTTTTTTTTCTTGCTTGGGGGTTTGACTTTGGGACGGCTAGTCTTGGAGGGGAACCACCAGCCACTAAAACCAGAAATTTCCTCTTCTTCCTTCACCCCTTTTCTCTTTTAGATGTGGAAGAGGCCATCCAGTGACGGCCCACCAAACCTCCTGGGAGACCCCTGGAAAACAACTTTGGTCATCTTTGGGGTCTATGTGTTGGTGGGCCTCTGTGGTTTTCTCCACCAGTGTAAGTAATTTGCTCCTGATCACAACCTGGGGAGCCCCAGGGCACTGAAAGCCCCCCCCAAATGTTGGTGGAACTAAGCATAGGGCTGGGAGGGACCTTGGAGGTCTTCTAGTCCAACCCCCTGCCCAAGCAGGTTGTCAACGCTGCAAATACTGTATATTCTTGCTTTGACAATGTGCAGAACTGTCTGGTATTTATATAGTTAAACCAGCAACCAGGAAAGGGGGAGGAGCATAAGGATAGCCCGGGAGAAAGAAACCGGAAGTAAATCATATCTTCCAAGTTGATTGGAAGATGTGAACCATGACCCTAAAATAAGGGAGTGGAAAATGGT